>NC_056526.1:32016004-32204101 GCF_019175285.1 Sceloporus undulatus
GGAAGCCAGGTCTTGCAAAACGGACGAGAGAGAGAAGCAAGTGGATTAAAATAGGGAAATTTTTCCATAGGAAGCCAGAGAGAGAAGCAAGTGGATTTAAGGGGGGGGGGCTTTTTCCATAGGAAGCCAGGGCTTAGAAAACGGACCAGAGAGAAATGCAAGTGGATTTAAATGGGGAGTTTTTCTGATTGGAAGGAAAGGCTTGCAAAACAGAATGGAGGGGGAAGGGATTGGTGTTCAATGGGGATTGGGGCATCAGGCTTGCTTTAGGACCTTTCTAAGCATTGCTGATGTTTTGACTTTTATATAAGTCTATCTTTAAGGTCAATTTTGGGGCATAAATTTCTCAACTTATAGTTGAATATATACGGTAATTTGGGTTGCAGGAAGTTGAAACAGTTTAAAGTTATACATCCTTAGCGACATGGTGTCTGATGCTGAGAATTACAGTCTAACAACATCTGGGTGTCTCTGTGATTCCACTGCTGCTCTATACTAATGGAATTGAAAATAACTACTAATTTGCAGTTTAATTAATTAATTAGAATATATTCGATTCCAAATTTTGAGACATGCAGACAAACACCAGTTTCCTACATGCTGTTCGATTAAAAAAGGAAATTCATCTTTTTATTATCTTACAGTAATAGAACAAAAGTAGCCTTTAAATATAAATGAATGTGCCTTTATCATGTAGCCCCATCAATTAAAACAGGATTATTGCAGTCATTATGCTTGGATTTGCCTTTGAAAACACATCAGTTGATGTAAAATATGACTGCTGATTACTAATTGGGGCTGGGCATCATGAACATATTATGCTAGCAATTTCATCTTTGGCCCAGTTCAATGTACTATTTGTGACCTTTAAAGATTTTTGCAAACTCAGTATTCAACAAATAATCTTTTGGCACATCTATCTACCTGGACTCTTGAGATGATTATCTAAGGCTGTTATCTAAAGAACCCTACATTGTGAAATACAACAGGAAGCTTTGAGAGAACAGTTTTTTTCAGAGAGGCTCTCCTGGTGCATACTTTAATATCTTCCTAATACTAGGCAAAATGCTTTTGCACTTTCCACATTATATTATGGTTTTATGTTTTGTGGCTGTGCAGATTTTATTTCATCAGCTTTAAATTGCTCTCTTGCTGAAAAGTTCATTTTCTTGGTTTCAGAGTGAATGGTAGATTCAATATAATATTGAATTTGGTTTGTATTAAACTTGGTTAAGTCTCTTCAAGAACTTGATTCATAGGATGGTACATAAATGACATAATAAAATAATCAACTAAAATGATGTGCTACAAGATAAGCCTTATTATCTAGTAGCCATTAAATCAAATCTCTCTTAGGAACCACTTTGGAAGCCTCCTTGTCAGTAGGACATCTTGCAGCTGTATAGGAAGAGGTATGTTAGATGTGTATCAAACCTCCTTTGAGTGTTCTCTTCTGCGAATTTTTCAGATCTTTCTGCTTTTGAACTATTCTTACCTTTGGACTCAACTTCCAAAAAGAAGGGGAAAGACACTACCATGGATCTCCTTAAAGCCATCACCTCACCTTTGACTACCAGCTCCAAGTCTTCTAAAAGGCCATTGGAGAAATCATCTCATTCTTCATCCACTGCTTCTGGTTATTCAGAAAGCAAGAAAGAACACCACAAGAAGAAGCTGAGTGGGAGCAGCAATGATCTGTCTTTGGATGATAGCACTTCTCACAAGGCCAAAAAGATGAAGCCCCCCTATGTGAATACTGAACTGTTGACCTTGCGTGAACCTGATGGCTTAAAGATGAAACTTATCCTTTCACCTAAGGAAAAAGGAGGAGGTGCAATAGAGGAGACTTTTCCCTACACTCCAGCAACCAAAAAATCCAGTAAAAAGTCCACTCGGGATGAACAGGGCTCACTTCTCCCAAGTCATGACACTCACAGCTTCTTGAAATCAGCTCGGAAGAAGCACAAGCTGCCACCAGATTCACATCCCTCTCCAGTCACTGAGAGCTTTAGCCCAGAAACATCCCTTTTCCAAGAAGGACAAAGCAGTGGGTTTGAGCTGTCAGGCCTAGAACCACAATTAGAATCTGCTTCATCCTCTGGAGGTGAGTTGGAAGCTGGAGAGCTAGTAATTGATGATTCATATCGGGAGATAAAGAAAAAGAAGAAATCCAAGAAGAGTAAAAAGAAAAAAGACAAGGAGAAACACAAGGAAAAGAAACACTCAAAATCTAAGAAGAGTTCAGGGCATTCATCTTCATTGGCATTACCAGAAGTTGCAGCTCCACTGCCAGTTCCGCCAACAAGCATGCCATTTGCTATCCCTTCTCCTCCTCCTCCTCCTCCTCCTCCCCTACCCCCACCTTTGTCTCCCGTTTTCCCTACAGATGGCCAGAGTGAGAAGAAGAAGAAGAAGGAAGAAAAAGAGAGGGCTGAGAAACTGGAAAAAGAAAAGGTAAAATGCAATTGCAGAGTTAGGGGGTAAAAGCAATTATTGCTATGTTAGTAAAAGGAGACAAGCATGTACTTAGCAAACACAGATAACTAGAAAAAAGAACCAAACATTATTTAAGTATATACAATTACCTTCCTGAATTGCAGGCAACTAAAAAAATATTGCATATGATTGAGAAATGCCTGGTTTTCTCCAGAGGTTGATTCCTATCAGAACAAATTAGGAATAACATCATTCTCCTATTTTTTGCTTGTGTTTTTGTAAACTTTTGTAGCTACTTCGTACCACATGGTAAAAGGGTTTTGAAAGTAGGCTATTTACTTGTGAAGAAGGGCACCAGAACCCCCTTTTTCAGAGATTTCTACAGGCACTAGAAATTTTGATACAATTATTTTGATACAAATATGTACTATAAAATATTCCCTCCCTCCATTTCTTTTAGCCAAAGAAGAAAAACATGTCTGCTTATCAAGTGTTCTGTAAGGAATACCGTGTGAACATTGTGACTGAACATCCAGGAATAGGTAAAATAGCAGGATGTATGGGGTGGGTTTTTTGTTTGTTTGTTTTTATTGTAATTTCCATTTTACTGTCTCTGAACACTTGGTGCAGTCTCATGGGTGTAAACTGCTCTAATAAAACCCACTGAATAATTTAAATACCGAGCAAGGGCTGGTGTTCAATATTTACCATCTAACTGCTATCATATTTGCTACCCCACAGTTCAGTTTAAAAGAAGCTTAGAGCAGCTTACCAGAAAAATAGCCATAATTGAAACCAATGGCCATGTAGTTAAAAAAAAAACCAAGAACAACAAACTAGACAGCATGTTTGTAAACAGGAAAGAACAGACAGATATTTAAACAAAGAGTCCAAGAAAATAGAAGAGCTCCAAATGATATATCTGGTGGATCTCTATAGTAAGCCCAAAGTAAGGAATCACAACTAAAGCAAGAATTCCAAAGCAAATGCATCACCACTAAAAAGATTTTAAAGGAGGGGCAGGCAACTGACCCTACAGTGGTTATTGAACTTCACGTCTCATCTAGCTTAATCACTGATAAGGGCAATGGAAATTGAAGTCCAGCAATATAAACAGGACCATGGTTATCTAGCCCTGCTTTCAAGTTCAAAGCCAGAACTTTGAATTGCTCTTGGAAATGGATTGGGAGTCTCTGTATTTGTTTCAGGGTTGGAGAAAAATACTCTGTTCCTGTAGTCCCTGCATGTAGGTTCCAGTGTTTTAAAGTAACTGCAGTTTTCATACACTCTTCAAAGGGAGACACAGATAAAATATTGCAGTACCTGAACACTTCAAAATGAAAACACAAGTTGTGAGGGAAAGTTGTTATAATATTTTGGGATAACCCCATGTGTCCCAGATGGGGTTCTGAGATCTCTTTTGGGCATGGAATCTTTTTCATACAAGTGTGTAAAATAAGTGGTCTGTTCACAAAGCATGATTGCAAATACTGTAATGCCTTTAGACAATATTTTTATCATAAATGAAGGATATTAATATAAAGCAAATGAAAATAGATTGAGTTCAGTCATACATGTTCCTCCTCACAAATACGTTTTGTTGAGTTCAGTAGGTTGTACTCCCAGGTAAATATATATATAGGATCAGGGATGTAGCTACCAAGGGTAGGTCAAAATGACAGTATTGCCTCCCTCCAAAAAAACCTTCTTTTCCCAGGTTTTTAGCCTTGCAGAGTGAAATGCACCTAGTTCACTCCTAGAACTATTTGTTGTGTTTCCATTCTCTTGAGAAATTTTGCCTGCCCATTTTCTTTGTATGCCTAAACTGAAATTTTAGATGCTCAAGTGAGGTTTTATACAATACTAAAAATTTGGGAACTGAAGGAAAATTTCGTTTTGGTTGACAGAATTCTTATTTTGGAAGGTGGAGGGGTAATGACCTTTTCCTCCACTCACCATGTACCATATACTCCTTTATATAACTGCTACCCAATGGTTGGATAATAAATGGTTACTAAGGGCAAAAACAGCCGGCTTCTGGACATCTTGGGAGTGCAGCATTTACATGCTACACATTCAGAAGCTGTCTGGCTGCCCAGACATGGGCGCCTTCAAGATGCTCTGACGGCGTGGTGTTTACACGCCACATGCTGCTGGTGTATCTTGAAGCTGCCCTGGGGCTGCAGCAGGGCCAGAAAAGGTGACCATCTTTATCAGGGCAGCTTCAAGCCGTTCCTTTTTGGCTATCTGTTCCGGCCCTTAGTCTTTTTCCAGTGTTAGTGAATACCTGGTAGCACCTTTCAAACAGTGTTCTGAAAATTAAGCTCTATCAGAAAATTCAAGATGATCCTGATTACTGTGTAACTACACAGAAATAGTATACAGCATGAAACAAGTGAATTAATCTTGTAAAAAATGAATTTTGTACATAATAAGCAAAAAATGATTAACATTCTTAGTGACAACAAATACATTAGCATTAATGTTTTGTGTCAGCTTTGCTTTATTTGATAGCGACAACTGTTCTCAGATAAGGATAGATTGGCCATTGTAGTTTATGGTTCCATTGTACTACTGTAATCCTTTGTACAAGGGGCTGTTTTTAAGACAACCTGGAAACTTTAGTGCTAAAACATTGACAGGGCTATCAGATGGGATCACATCACACCTACCCTGAAGGAGCTATTACTGGTGTTTCCAGGGCCAATCCAGTGTGCTGGTACTTACTTTGAGACCCAAATATGAGAATACTTCTCACTGTACCACTCTGCATGTGTCTTCAGTTCTTTAAGAAACTTGTTAGCACTATATTTTTAATCAAATGATAACGTAAGCCTTTCTCCTCCTTGGGATTTCTCTGTTGGATAATTATCTTAAATATTTTGATAATACCACCTTTTGAAAAATCTTCAGAAAGCAGTATAAGGCCCAAGTTCTGCCTATGTTAGGAAGGACTGAAGGAAGCTCCATCTATGCATCACGAATGTGTTTTTGCTTTGGTATTATTGTATTAAACTGTTGGTATTATTATTTAATAATATTATCAGTTACTTTTGGAAGCAATGAGATGTTTGTACTGTTATGTGTACTGTGAATGAATAGTCATATAATCTTTAAAGCTGTCAACTTTATAGTCATGGATCACATTTCTAACTTAAGTCGGAAAATCTGTTTTTACTCTGAACTCTTTTCTGCTAGATTTTGGTGATCTGAGCAAAAAGCTGGCAGAAGTTTGGAAGCAGCTTCCAGAGAAGGATAAGCTGGTAAATATCGGAGGGAAAGCATATGGCTTAGTCCTGGGGTCTTACCACCTTCAGTGTCCATATATCATTTGTACAGGACATACCCTTCCACTTGCTAGTGATTATGAAGCATTAGTATTCAATTACAACAAAATATTTGGCTGACGACATTTTGCTGCTCAGCTGTTCCATTGGAATTGTTGGAGAAATTGATTTTTTTTTTTTACATTTGTTTTATTTTGCTTATTTGAAGGTTTGGAAACAGAAGGCTCAATATTTGCAACATAAGCAGAATAAAGCAGAAGCTACAACAGTGAAGAGAAAAGCATCCTCATCAGAGGGTACCCCCAAACTGAAAGGTAACCTCTATACTCAAGTGGTGTTTATGTTTCATGCATTAGTGTGCTGAACATCATCAGAATTTTGGCAACCCTTTTTCTTTCCAAGGTAATTTTTGTATTTTATTAATGTGTCAGAGATCAACACAGCAACTTCTTAATATGTTTTAACCCAAAATTTCCTTAATCTGTAACATTTAAGTATTGTTAAAAACTCATAGTAGCCGAAAAAGATGTTCTTTCTCAAAAATCTCAAAGTTCAGATTCTAAGGTGTGAAAACTGTCCCCTAAATACCAAAATAGTACAAGTCAAGATTATCCAGTCTCTTGTTGAAAGCATAGTAAATTTGTTACTCACAGCCAGAGTCAGGACTGGCATTCAAGTGTGCTGACAAGATTTTGTAACTAATTACTTCACGTTTTTGGTCTTCTGGTGGCAACAAGATTGCTTGAGAGAAAGGAAACCCATCTGTACTCGTGTGCATTGTACCATTAGTTGTGCCCTAGATATAGAACATCTGTGATGTGAAATATGCACTAGTAAGAAAAGGTTGGGGGCTTGGATTGTAGTGGTGAAATTTTCCTGTTATAATAAAAAGCCTTAGAAAGATGGAGTCACTTGGGTTAAGAGAAAAATAATTTTTAAAATGAGGCTTGGAAACTAGAAAATTGGAGCAGAGAAGAATGGGAAGGGCATCTTGACCTGTAGGAAACAAGCACTAGCTAACAGACATAACATTCTCACAACTTAGATAAGGAGATGCAACTGTGAAGGTTAGAAGAAAAGCTACTAAATTCCTGAAGGAGGGGTGAGGAGTGATGATGCAGTTATTAATGTATGCATACATTCCTGTCCTGATTGTAAGAATTCTGTATGTTTAAATTGTCATTAGCCAATCAAGTATATTGAAGAAGCTTCTTTGACTAAAATAGTATAAAAAGAGCCATTTTGTATTTTTCTGGGCCTCAGATTTTGGAACTTTGAATTCCACTGAGTTCAAGTTTCCTTTGTCGACAAATTGGAAATAAACTTATGGATTTTCAATTTACTAGGTCCTCTTGTCAATCTTTTGCTCCGCCCGGCCTAGAACTTTAAGTTTCCTGAAATTTCTGTTACAGGATGAAGCACATATGTTAAAAGAGTGACAAAAATGCAAGCATATACAGTGCGCCCGCGTTATATGCGGCTTTGAGCATGTGCTCAAAACCGCGTGGGAGCGCGCACGGTGCAAGGGGTGGCGCGTTCCATTCACATGCACTCTATGCGTCACCACCACACCATCACGGACATGAGCCCCATTCGTTTGAATGGGCTTGAGCATCCGTGTATTTTCTCTGACGTGGGGGGGGAATGGATCCCCCGCATAAGAGAAGGGCGGACTGTATGTCTGGTATTTTAGACGGGAGAGATTTCTTGTTACTGATAACACCAGAGAACTATAAATATTCAGATTTTTGAGTGGCAAACAAATGTTAACTTAAAATGATTTTACTCCCTGTTTTCAGCTTCTATTTCAGGTGGACTTTCACCTCACAAGAAGTCCCCATCTAGTACTGTAGTGTTATCATCTTCACCAGTTAAAGTTCCTGAAATAGATCCCATTGATGTAGCTGCACATCTGCAATTACTGGGAGAATCACTAAGTCTTATTGGGCACAGACTACAGGAGACTGAGGTGAGTGTGAAAGCCTTTCTTCATGAATACACTTATTTTGCTTAGACACAATGTAGCTGCTGTAGTGCACACAAAGTTCAAATGACAAATTGGAATGAGTTGAATAAAGACTATGCTTATTCTGCATGCAGAGTTCATTTCCAACAGAATATATTATGCAGACTAATGACAGCATTTTTACATCTCTAATGTAGAGCTACAGAATGTCCCAACACCAAATCTGGCTGTTGGGGATTCTGCCAATGTCTACATTGCTTTCCCTATGCTGCTGATTTCCCAGAATTTTATTATACACACACACACTTGTATATTATAAATTATACAAGGTTGATATTGCTTTTCCTAAAGCTGAATGGCAGTAAGTGGATTAAGCTAAAATATGGCATTTTTTGTCCCTCTGTTCTATCCTTGGCTCTTCTCGCTATACAGTGGTGCCTCGGGTTACGAAATTAATTCGTTCCGCGGCCGCTTTCGTAACCCGAAAAGCCTTCGTAAGCCGAAAACCCATAGGCGCTAATGGGGAAAAGCCGCGATTTCGTGTGAAATAGCGCCGAAAAGCACCAAAAAAATTTTCGTAACCCGAAAAAACATTCGTAACCCGGAACAATTATTTCCTATGGGATTTTTTCGTATCCCGGAAATTTCGTAACCTGGGTATTTCGTATCCCGAGGTACCACTGTACAAATCTGACCTCCAAGAACTACTTAGAACTTTAGTTTGGCCCTCAGTTGAAAACTGGTCACCCACCTTTCTGGTCTCTCAAGACTTTGTTTTGCTATTTTTAAAAAAACAACACTATGATTATCATTAGAAAAAGCTTAAAGCATCTCAGAGACAAGGAAGCCAAAGAGTTGTTATTTGTCATCAAACTCTTTGATTTATGAGAGACTTCCAGGAGTTGCAGTCATCAACTGCCCTGCTCATGTGTTGCAAGCTCCTTAATTAAGTCTATCTGTGTGTAATGAGGACTTCCTTTTTCCCTACCACTTCCCACTTTATCAAGGATTAGCATCTTTCCAGCTAGTCATGTTGTCTCATGATGTGTCCAAAGTATGACAACCTCAGTTTAGTAATATTAACTTCCACTGAATGTTCAGGCCTAATTTACTCTATAAACCATTTGTTTGAAACTCCCCCTCCAGCACCACATTTTAATATGAGTTGATTCTCTTCTTGTGAGTTTTCTTCACTCTAGCTTTCACAACCATACATAACAATTGGAATTACTGTGGCATAAATGAATAATCCATAGGCTAAGAAAAGATGTCAATTAACAAATACTTTTAAAAGCTGAATATAATGCAAAATAATTTTTGCTTAGCACATTGCCATGTTCGAGAAAGTAAGATGAAAAGTATTGTTGTGCAAACTAGCTGGCCTTTTGTCCTTTCCTGGCTCCCTTCATTGAACAAAATGTCAATCTCTGCGTTACTGCTAATGTCACTAAATTAAAATGTTTAAATGGTTTTTTTGGCAGGTACCCAAATGAGTTTGCCTTGAACTGATGCCTCCATTAAGAGTGAAAGTACTTTTTGTAAAGAGCATGAAAGAATAATTAATCCAAATTGATTTTACACTCATGTGTTAGTTTTGGTGTCTGAATAGCAAGTGTCCATGGTGTATTTCGCTTCTATTAGAATTTTTATTTTCAGTTCCTTGTTTTGTCAGGAAATCATGGAATAGAGTGCTCTCCCTGGAACTAGAGGTTTCCATATAGCCATTATTAATTGTTTCTGATCATGTTACTATTGTAGAACCCTAGATTTCAGAGATAGTATGGCTCTGTGTACCAGTTGCTAGAAAACATAAGTGGGATAGTGCTGCTGCACTCGTTTTTTGTTTGTGGACTTTCTATAGTCATCTCACTGCTGTGGCAGGCTGTTGTGATTGAATAGACCTTTGATCTGATCCACTTGAACTTCTCTCATGTTCTTACATGGTGTATGACAGTTACAGGAACAGGAGAGATGTTGCACAGATATGAGAGTGAATGATTAAACTGTGAGAGGGTAGGAAATATTTGGCCTACTAAATGTTTATGACGCTTCCTTTCTGCATTGTACTGAGAATAGAACCTGAGAATTTTGAAATTGATAATCTGGCAATGGTAGAAAACGAGATCAGTTTAATCTACATCTTGTGTGTGTGCATGCATGTGCATGCAATTGTGATGTTACGTGTGTGTGGATAGGTGATTTAAAAGCAAAGACTTCTCAAATTTTGTTCTGGATCTTGGAAGGATGGACTTAATCACTAAAAATATATATTTATTAGAGTGATTAACAAACAACTGAATAGTTCAATATAAGATATTAGTTTTGGAGGGAAAATGGGTTACAAATTATTATTAATCACTGATAAGTGATAATAGGGATCAAAAAAGCATTGCATGAAAAGTGGCTGTGCACTTTGAGACAGTTACAGAAACTGAAGGATGAAAGAGCCCAAAGTTTTTCTAATGATAAATGCAAAGGACAGGGGATAAGTGGCCCTCTATGTGTTGTTGGCCTATAGTGTTCATAATCTCTCTCCATTGGCTTCTTCTAGTTGAAGTGGATTAGAGTTGTAATAAAGCCACATCTGGAGAGCTGTGTGATCCCCATCACTAATATAAGTGGTAATAGTGCATAAAGTGCGAACAGAGCAGAATTCAGAGCTATCTTGTAAAAAGCTATCTGAGCAGAGGCAGCGTAGAAAGAACTTCTGTTTCAGAAGGATAAACTTGTAACATACGAGGCATATAAGCATACTTGAAAGTGAAAGAGGGATAGTATGCTGGCTTCCTGTGAAAATTAGTTTCCCAGCCTGTGCCACTCACATACAGTGCTTTTACATAGGATTCAGGGTTGTAGTGGTGATTGCCAGAAATACAATGAAGTGAGAGAGAAAATATCTCCATCTCTATTTCAATATGTTCAGTTTATTCCAAACTTACCTATTGAAGAGTCTTTCACCAAGCAGGTAGAAGGAACATGTGTTGTGTCTAAAAAAATCTACATTAAAACTTTAACTCCTGTCTGGTGCTCTTTTTTCCTTCTCAGGGGATGGTGGCTGTGTCAGGAAGCTTATCTGTGCTCCTGGATTCAATTATCTGTGCCCTAGGTCCTTTAACTTGCCTGACATCACAACTACCTGAACTAAATGGTTGCCCCAAACATGTTTTGGTAAGTTCTCTGCTACTATTGCATGTCAAGTGCTGTTGCTATATCCTACAGCTTCCACTATATTTTTTTCCCCATTTCAAGGTGTGATTTGTAATTTGTAGCATACTTCCTGATGGACAGGCTTTCAAGGATGTACTACGCCTTTTCCTCACAGTATATTTGTAGAAAGAAAAATTGGGTTGGTCTTTTTGAAGAACATTGAGGCGATGGTGAACCAATCACATGGACCTCAGCCTCTCTACAGTCAATCTTCTGCTCTGTGGATGTATAAATTAGTGTTTCGTATTCTGATCAGAGTCCAGATGTCTTCTGTATTTGCACTTTTGTTTTATGGATAATGTGTTGGTAAATGAGGATTAAAAAACTGTACTATGTATATGAGATAAGTGTGACACACATTTTCCCCTACTGCCAGCTCACTAGATACTGCATTCCTTGGTAAAATGGCTGTACTATGGAATTTTTGCAGGAACAGCTATTGCTAGATATTGGCTGTGATGTAATTGGAAATGAACTATATATGAAGTCAAAGGCTTTCATGGCTGGCATCCATAGTTTTTTGTGTTTTTTTGGGGCTATGTGGCCATGTTCCAGGAGTGTTTTTTCCTGACGTTTTGCCAGTATTATCTGAAGATGCCAGCCACAGATGCTGGTGAAACGTCAGGAAGAAACTCTTCTAGAACATGGCCACATAGCCCCAAAAACCCACAAAAACAATGAACTATATAGTTTCCCCACTAAATGCAAATATTGGGAATTCTTTTAATATTTTTTAAGGCAATGAACTTTCCCAGTTCAGAACTTCAGTACAGGAAAATTCATTCATAAACACTACAAACCAGTTCCTCTAAAGCAGTGCCTCTCTGTTTTATGATCCACTCACTTAGTTACATTTGTCACTCTTCAGAGAACTCGTTTTCTTCCTACACTGGATGGGAGTTCTATAGTGTTCCTTAAAGGAGATGCAAACTGTAAACTATCTACCAAAAGCAAGACTATACTCTAGTCTTTTGTATACACAAGGCATGCTCTGATTTTGTTACTGAAAGGACTGTGGGAGTATGAAAGCATAATACAGTACGCCCTTGGTATCCATGAGGATGTGTTCCAGGAAACACACACCCTGTGCAGATAGCAAAAGATGCACAACCTTAAGTCCTGTTCTTTTGAATGGGTGCACACATGCCCATTTAAAAAGCCAGGGCTTGCCATCCGCAGAAGCTCAAACCGTGAATGGCAAGCCCACGGTTGGCATGGGTACGCTGAACATATTTTAACATGTTCTTGTGTTTATATTCTAATCATTCCTTCAAGAAGCTCAAGGCAGTAGTTATGGTTCTCCAAGCAGTTTTATAATCATGGCCACAGTATGAAATTAGACTGACAGCAAGCTGTCCGAGGTCTTCCAACGTGTTTTGTGCCTCAGTGGGGATTTGAATCTAGACTTCCCAGTCCTCATTAAGTGCTCCAAGAAATATACCACATCAGCTTAAGAATATCCCTATTGTGTAGAAAAACTCCTTCATTTGACCAAGAAGACTTCTCTTTGACCCATTTTTTGAAAGATGTTACAGTACAGTCCGTCCTCGCCTTACATGGGGGATCCGTTCCGGATCCCTCCGCGTAAGGTGAATTCCGCCTATGCTCGAGCCCTATTGGAAACAATGGGGCTTGTGTGCAGCGGCGCGGGCGCAACAGGCGCACGCGCCCATTCAATTGAATGGGATGTGCCACCCCTTCCGCCCTGCACGCGCCCCGCGGCTTGAGCGCGTATGCTCAAGGCCGCGTATGGTGTGGGCGCACTGTATTATGCATCATGCAACCTGCTGTTTATATTTTCTACCAGCAGGTGGCCGTGCTGCCTAAGGACTGTCTTACATCCCTTGCCATTTCATCAAATATGTCTTTGAGATTTTATTTGAAATATTTATGTGCTGCCTTTTTAGGGATGCATGAGGCAGCTTACATTTTAAAAATTAAATCATGGACACTAATGTAATAGAGAGAGAGAAACAGTGGAAACATAAGAATATC
Source organism: Sceloporus undulatus (assembly GCF_019175285.1). Taxonomy (NCBI): domain Eukaryota; kingdom Metazoa; phylum Chordata; class Lepidosauria; order Squamata; family Phrynosomatidae; genus Sceloporus; species Sceloporus undulatus. Next base: position 32,028,896 of record NC_056526.1, read on the forward strand.
AGTTTACTAAAAAAGTGCAACTGACAAGAACCTTCATTTCCAACTTAGAGTGGAAAGAAGGGAGATTGCCCTTCCAGGTGCACTGAACTTTAAAGCATCCAACACAACTACAGGAAGATCTGTGTTCCTCCGTCCTTCAGTTCCAGGTTGGTGTGATGGCTGAGATGTCTTATGTTAATGCAGAGGAGTCTGTACTCAAGGGATCTTTGCCATCCAGCACCAAATAAAGCCCAAGCTTTTTCCCCTGGCTTTGGAGGGAAAACCTAGAAATGTCTCTGTGGTACTGGGGACAATATGAACAACTCACCTGGCAAGCAGAAAACAAACACTAGCTCTTCTCTCTTCATCAATCCCAAACTTGGAAGGGGATGACAGGGTTGTCCATCAGATCACATAGAGATGCAGCATGAGAGTGGGAACCACCAATGCAGTGTTACATCATACACAATGGGATTTATCGAATGAGTCAGGGATGGCCAAGCCCTGGGAGTCCAGAGTTCAGTTCCTCAACTCTCCACGAGTGTCACAACAAAGAATGAACCCAACTGTGTATTTAAGTACTGAACGTTGCAAAGAAAAGGCTTTACTTTGTTTAAGAGGAAGATGTTCCTTCAGAAGAGTGCCAGGAGCAGCATTTCTCCTTGTCCCCCTAAATTGAGAGGAATCCTGGGACTGCATGATTCCCACCGCTGAAGTATTTATTTTACTTTATTTTATTATATGTATATTCTTTTTTTCTCCCATATGAGAACAAAGTGGCTAGTCAAAGAGTAGACATTTGAAGGAATGCATTGTTATTAGTGACCACAAATTTAGGGCGGATTGCCATGGAAGCCAATTACTGTCAAGTTAACTTCAGAGTAAATGGGTGGAATCATGAATGCTAATTTAGAACTCATTTCTTTATTGGCTTAGTCACAACTATAGAAACCTATACTAAATTGGAAAAAAAAACAACAACCCTGTGCTTCTGAAAGATTGCTAGTGTTTTTCTCTCTCAGCAGAAATAAGCAACTCATGAAAAAACTCTGTCCTTGTTATGTTATTAGATGTTAGATTTTTCCTTATGTACGTCTTTCACTTGGAAAGCATATTTGTTCTGTTACATTACCAGATTGATTATGTTTTCCCTCTCTTTCCAGTCAAACACTTTGGATAATATTGCCTACATAATGCCTGGACTCTGACAGGCAAAGAACTATGGGAGTTGACCTGAAATCATGTGACTGCTATATGTAGATATATGCTGAACTGGCATTCTTCAAGGAGTCAACATGAAGGGTTTTAAGAAACATAAAATCTGAACATAAAATTGAACTGTAACTTGATTTCATGAAACATTCTGAAATTAATTTTTGAGAATTAGAATTGAGAGATCTTTTGATACATCAGCCTTAATGTGGAAGAAAAATAAAACAGTGGAATTGATATTACCTGGAAAAGTCAAGCAAGTTTGGTGAAGAACAAGTATCATCGACATGACACCACTCATATTGTAGGGTATAACCCAAATGTTACTTCTCTGAGAGAAGTCAATTAGTTGAAAGACTTTTGCTTTAACAGTGAATTTGTGTGTTGTCAAAGTCAGTGCTGGAAAGAATGTTGTTTTTCGTTGTCCACTCCATCCCTACACCTGTGGCATCAGGAATCTTATTAAATCTCATAGCCATAGGATTAAATCTCCATATACAGAGGAAAGTGTGGTGAATGAATTCTTAAACATATAAGAGAAGCAAGGTCTTCTTAATATAGATGAATAGAGAAATATTATTATTATTATTATTATTATTATTATTATTATTATTATTATTATGGTTTTGCCATAGACGGTTACTCTGGACTGTGGTATTTAGAATATTGCTTGAGTTATAAATTCAGTATAAATTGGGAGCAAATAAAGGGGTATGTTTTAGCCAAAAAAGCGCCCCCATCCCTTGTAGACTTTTAAAAAGCAGTAGCTAAGAGTGCCACTATAAAATTCTTAGGGATATAATTGACACTCAGATTTGGAATCTCTTGTCACCAGCAGTAAAAAGCATATGGCCTATCTTTTCTCATGGTGCTGATGTATATGTTTGTAGAAGCAGTGATTAAGGTGACATTTAAGGACTTACTATTAAGAGGGAGACACTGATTGGATAAACTGACACTGGGTTTAGTCCTCAGGGTGCCTCTTTCTCTTTGAGGAAGCACTTCATATCCTCATATGCTTACGTGTAACATTTTTGCTTTGCTTATTTACATTTTCATATATCTCTAGTAGATTAATTTATATTGTACATTTCTGTATATAGTTGTAATTAAAACAGATTCCTTCCACATGCAGTGCAGAGAAAGCATGAATTGATTGTTGTCATCGGGATACCTTATAATAATTGAATTTGATCTGTTATATCAGAGCATAGTCTCAGAATGAGACAGTATAACAACTCAATAGCAGCTGTGATAATTTAAAGGTCAGTGGGGCAAAAAGGAGGGTAATGTTGATTCCAGGACTAAATTTTATGCACTGTTTTTCCAGGCACTTGTGACTTGACATACTTATAAGTAGTTTTAAATTGGCTGGGTTCATAGCAAGATTTAAGAATATGAATGCTGTTTTTACTATCTTCTTTCATAGTTACTTTATCATTAAAGACCTCTCTAAACTGGTTTCCCTTAGTTAAACCTAAGGGAAACAGTCTTACTATAGTAGGTGCTATTCTATAAATGGATTCATGTGCTGGGGACTAATACCTTTGCTTTTACAAAGCAAATCTGATATTTGTCCAAGTAGTGTCTCAAGCAGTGTTAGGGAGGTGAAGAAAATAATTGTGCAATCTCTTTGATCTGCGCAATTATCTGAAACGTATCATTGCCTCCAATAATGCCCTCGTGCTGATGGATGAATACAGCCAAGGGCTTCTGTTTGTAGAGGAGGGAGGTAATTTATGCATATTCCCTTCTTCCAGTGCAGGCCCTCAGCAATCTGTTGCAAAGGCCTGGGGACACTTTGAGATACTGTGGGCAGGTTGCAGGAGAGAGGAGTAGTGAGCAAATCCCACTCGTACTTTCTGCTAACAGAAACCTCCATTGGATTAGAAAACCTTGTCAGTGGCAAGACATCTTTGTAATTTTGGAAAAATTTATTTCTGGAGGAGGTATAATGGGTTGGGTGATGCAACATGACAGGCCAGTGGTCCATGGTTTATTGAGCATGAACAGTGCCCTGGAGCAGACTGCTCAAATGCTCCTGCTTTCAGGAGGAAGAGATTAGCAAATCACACTGCCTTCTTCCATGGTTGGTTTAATGTGTCATCTAAGCACAGGTATGCTGTGGTGCTCTGACTTGTCTCTTGTCTCTCTCTCCTCCCCCCCCCTCCCCCCAATCAAGTCAAACACATATATGCTACTGAAAGAGGGACTGATTTCTTGCTCCCCCAGTTTGCATAGTCTGGCGCAAGCCAATATTTGGCTTAGATTTGAACGTGTCTGTCTCTGATTAAACAATAAAAGGAAATCTGCTTCAGTTTTGCCATCTGCACTGTGGCAAACCTGAAGATTTTTTTTAATGGTGTATTCATGTATTTTTATTTCAAATTTGTATACATTTGTATAATCTGTATCTTGTGATGTTTGGTACCAGAAGGATTTGGACTATTGGTTTTTTAATATTGGTTATTTCCTGCCCATATGGTCCAAATTGTGTTGTATAAATGTTTTGCTAATAATGTATATGTATAAACTTTTTTTAAAAAAACTGAAATTTGCATCTTAAATTGTTTCAGGTTTGCATTAAGCTACAACATTTTAATGCAGAGAGGCTATTTCTCCATTCAGTTGGACAACATTCCTTTGCATATTTCACCCATCTCCATAGCATCTATGTGGTACTCTTTGTGTGCCTCAGCGGGGAATTTACTTTTAATAGTCCATAACTGTTTGTTTCACTCATTTCAACAGTGGTTGTCTTTAGATTGTAGCCAATTGTTGTGAGCTACTAGGAACAGTTGCTGTGTAAACTAATTAATTGTAATTGGATTTGTGTGTAATTCTCACATACGATTTCAAGGTTAATCAGTAGCCACTCCGCAAACTCAGCCAAAAGTGGGCCACACCAAGATTCAAAAGACATTATAATCAGAGTCCTTTTTCCCCCTGGGGACCTAACTGCATGTACAGGTTGAGTCTCCCTTATCCAAAATGCTTGGGACCAGAAGTGCATTGGATTTTGGAATATTTGCATATACATAATGAGATACCTTGGAGATGGGGCCCAAGTCTGAACGTGAAATTCATTTATGATTTGTATATACCTTCTACACATAGCCTGAAGGCAATTTTATACAAAATATTTTAAAATAATTTTAATAATAATAATAAATGCTTTGTATACCACCCTTCTTTCAATCAGGGCGGTGTACAACATAACAACAGACACAATACACAAAAGCAATAAAACACATTAAAATATACATTAAAAACCACATACTAGCCAGCTCATCATTGGCCATCGGGGGGGGGGGGGGGGACTAACTAGAGCTTATTTCGGGGAATGCTCGCTTAAACAGGAAGGTTTTTAAATCCTTCCTGAACTGGGCTAGGGAGGTAGCCGAGCGGAGCTCTTTGGGATTATTAATTTTACACATGAAACCAAGTTTATGTACAGTGAACCATCAGAAAACACAGGTGTCACTATCAGCCATGTGGAGAACTATGGATTTGGAAGTATGTCAGATTTCAGGAAATTGTGGATAAGGGAGACTCAACCTGTATAGCAAAGTATGACAAAATGACTTGATGTATAATTTCCCAGCTGAGTAATGGTTCAAAATCAGCAGTCTGAGCTAGATAACCTGCTGTGATGTCATGGATTTGTATACTAAATTGTCGTTTGAAGGAAGTAGCTGTTGGGAGGGTGAAGAAAATGGAGTGCAGAAGTGGAAGATGATTGGTGGAATGTTTGGAGAGATTTGCATGGCAGTTGATGAATGACACTTTTGTTGGCTTTGGGGAGTTTTGCTTGAGGTTTGAGTAGAGTGCAGGAAAATTGGTCTGAGAGGGCTTCGAGTGAGATGAGAGAGTGAAAAAGAATGAGTGATTGGTAAGGGTCTGATCTAGCTTGAGTAGGGAGAGTGTAGTCAGTGTTTCAAACGTTATATATAAATAATCAATTTTATTTTTTAACACTGTAAATAAAGTTTTGTTTTCGTTTTTATACACATTTGACTTCTCAAATTGATGTCTTTCTGATCTGAATTACAGACGAAGATTTCTTTGGTGGCATTAAAGGTGGACAGGTTGGTTCTAAGGAACCTTGAGGGCATTTAGACTGACTCCACAGTTGCTGTCACACAAGGGGACAGGAGAAAGTCATCTGGCCAGAGGTGGGGGTCAGGGAAAGTTATCACACTGTGTGTTTGAAGTAAACACTGAGAGGCTTCATATTTGGTGGGTCAAAAGTAAAGACACCCCCCCCCCCAAATTTGGCCACAGTGGTAGGATTGCCTGAGAGGAATCCCAAAGGTGGTACTGGTGTGAAAAGTGAGATAATGGTGAGAAACCCTCCCCAATTTGGTGTAGGCAGCAGTGAGATGTAAATAGCTCCCCAAATGTTGCAGCAGCAGTAGAATTACTTAAGAGTAATCCCAACAGCTGCTTCAGGTATTTTGATACAAGACAGGAAAATTCTATTCCTGGATGTTTTAGCACATCAAATAAACACACATTTGTTAGGTGAAAGAGACTTTAACCAAAAATAAAAGGTTAATTCTTTAAGATGTGCCAGTCCTCCTGACCAAGTTGTGATTCTTGTGTTATTTGTTCCTTTCTATTAAATCTGAAAATGTTAATTCCTTTCAATTAGCTTGTTCCACAAGGTTCTGTTTTGTCTCTCATGTTATTAAACATATACATGAAATAGCAGGGAATTAACATACAGAGTTTTGGGGCCCACCCAGCTGTACGACTACTTTTCATCTCTCCAAAGAGACTGCCTTGGTTCTAAACCGATGCTTGCTAACAGCAATGAACTGGATGAGGGCAAACAAATTAAAGCTTAATCCAGGCAAGCCAGAGGTGCTCCTGGTCAGTCAAAAGTCAGGTCAGGGAACAGGGATTTATCTTGTGCTGGATGGGATTACACAAAGATGTACCCTTGCAGCTGGGGTATACTGGGTTCACCCCAGAGCCAGCAGTGGCCAGGAGCGCCTTTGAACAGTTAAGGCTTGGGCACCAGCTGTTCCCATTGCTAGAAAAATCACCTTACTTACATCCCATTTGGATAACTAACACATAACTGTTCACTGGGCTGCCTTTGAAGAGAGTCAGACATTTCAGTTGGCCCAAAAGGCTGCAACCAGATTGTTCACTGAGGCTGGCTACAAGACACAGTTCCTTTGCTGCAACAGCTTCACTGTCTGCCAGTTCATTTTTAGCCACAGTTCAAACTGCTAGCCTTGATCTTTAAAACCCTGTATGGCTCAGATCCAGGTTATCAGAAGAACTGTATTCTCCTATGCCTATATGATCATGCTTGTGTTTTGATACCATCTGCGGAGGGCCTTCCTTCGCAGTCACGTCTGGTTGTAACCTGGGAGAGGCTTCCTTGCTGCTCTAGGGTCTGGAGCTCCTTCTGGGAGGGCCTTTATAAGGGCACCCTCCTTGCTGTCTTTCCACGGGGAGATGAAACCTATTTTGGCAGCTGTTTGAAGGCTGCTCAAGGGGACTGGGCTTTGCAGCATAGTGTCTGTATTCAAAGATATAGCAATGTTAGTTTTTGCGAAATCGGTACATAGAGAAATCTTCTAGAACCTTTGACACTAACAGAAAGAAAAGTTGGCAGCATGAGCTTCCCTGGACTTAACTGAAAGGCATCTGAGGAAGTAGACTGAAGTCTATGAGGCTCTCAGGGGTGCTGCAAGATCTCTCCATGCACAGTGTGGTTGTTATTCTTTATAGCTATGCTTTTAAGTGGTTTTAATTTTATGGCTACATTGATGATATTTTCTAACCTGTATTTAGGATATTTTAGATCTGTAAGCCCCTCTGAGGCCCAGCGGGGGAAAGTAACTATAACAACAACATTGGGTTGCAGATTTGCCTATAGTTGAAAAGCCTTAAAATGAAAACGCAGAGATGGCAAAACTGGCGAATGGCAAAAACATCCGCATCCCTCCGTGACGTCACACGCTGCCGTTGCCCTAAATCCCCAGAGCCTTCGCAGAAAGGCCTCTGCAGGGCTGAAGTCGAGTTCCAGTCAGCGGCGCTCAAGCTCTGGCCTTCCAGGGTTATTCGGACTTCACTTCCCAGAATCCCATAATAAGGGCCGAGATGGCAGAGGCCTCTGGGAGTTGAAGTCCACAAAGCTTGGAAGGCCAGAGTATGGGAAAACGGAGCCGGTCCCCAGTAGGCATGCGCGGGGCCAGGGACGCTTTGTCAGCCTCGCCCTTTAAATTCCGCTCGGAAGGGTGCTTACGTCACGAGAGCACGAGCGAACGAACGAGGAAGGGGCGGGGCTTTAGCGAAGAGGCAGCGGCACGCCCCTTCCCTCCTCGGCTGGGTCCCGAGGTGATCACGTGACGACGCCCTGGAGGCCGGGTCAGCTGATCTCTCCGCTGAGGCTGTGGAAGCAGCGACGGCAGCAGCATAGTAGTCGAGGCAATGGAGTTTCTCCTGGGCAACCCTTTCAGCTCGCCAGTCGGGCAGCGTATAGGTAAGGCCAGGGCCGGACTCCCTCCCCTCCCCTCCAAACCGCGCGTGCTGCTTCTCCTTCTTAGCGGAGGCATTTACCTCAAGACCTCAGGACGGTTGGAGGTGGGCGGGGCTTAGCCCCCACGAGGGCGGGGCTGAGGGCGAGGGAGCCAATGGGAACCCGGAGCTGCTTGGAACGACAAGGGAGCTAAGCAATGGGGAGCGGGTATCTGTGGGCAGCCCTTCTGGGGCAATCCTGTTGAAGTTTAGTTCCTTCGAAGCGCTCCTGAAGGGCTTCTTCTTGAGGGACCCTGTGAGGGACCTCGGCTCAAGAGAACCGGTTCCTTTCCTCAGCCGCTTCCTCAACCCAAAGGAGGCCCTGGAGGAGGAGGAACTGGCGTGTGTCGCAACCGGGCTCCTCAGGTGGAGGCTGAGCTGCTGGCTCCTTGCCTTGGCCCAACAGGTTGCTGCAGTGGCCCTTCCTCCCTGGCTGGGGCTAAGGGAGAATGTGGGGAAACTGCAAGTAAAAACAACCGCTGCTCTGTTTCCCTGAGAGAACGCCTCTCTGGGAATCTCCTGGTCCTCCAGCGCAACTCTATGGCCAACATCTGCCAGAAGTCGATTACGCTGGAGGACCTGCAAACGCCTAGAGAAGTGTTTCCTATAGGAACCACTAGGTCCCTTGGCACAGCTCTATGGTCAGCTTCTGTCAGAGTTGCACTGGAGAACTGAGAGATTCCTAGAAAGGACATACAATCCGCCTTTGCCCTTTGCATCCGTGGCAAAAAGGGGGACATGGCGTGTGGGAGCGCACTGCCATAACAATTAATGGCGCTTGAGCACAGGCGGTTTCCCCGTAAGCGGAGGAGGGCGTCTGGGACGGATCCCCAATTATGGGGAGGGTGGGCTGTATTAATCAAAACTGCAAATAGTCAAAGCTGCAATTTTTCCCCAGCAAGGCTGACCCAATGTCCTCACCGCAAAGGAGGACAAGGCACTGCAAAAATGTAGGACAAAAGAAATGGAATACATTACCAAACAAAAGCTAAAAACACTACGAACTTTGACCTTCCAGAGGTTCAGGACTCGGTTTCCCAGAATTCCTGGCTGTTGGCCAAGGTGGCTAGGGTTTCTGGGAGATGAAGTCCAAAGCACCTGTAAGACCAAAGGTTTATTTGTATAAGGCACAGCAACTATTACAAAACATTACGAACATCAATCATACATAAAAACATATAAATATTAAATTCATGCTTCTTAGTCATGTTCGAAATGGAGGGCAATTTGGAATTCCTCCTGAACGAAAGGCTGAAATAAAAGGGCCTCTGGTCACCCTGTTTCCAACCTTTGGCCCTCTGTGTGTTTTGGGCTTCAACTACCAGAAGCCCCAGCTACTTTGCCCAGCAGTCAGGACTTCTGGGAAGTGAAGTCCAAAACATCTAGAGGACTAAAGTTTGGGAACCACTGGGTTAGTGCGATGACATCCCAAATCCACAAAACTGTGATATCTTTATGGGAACAACCAAAAGGCATACTCTATGTCATGTTGTATAGTTTATGCATTTTGATTAGTGGACAGTGAAAAAAGCGGATAGGAAGAATCTATATAAATTCAACCTAGAAAGTGAGAAATCAGAGTAGTTAAGGACTTCCCGTATACCTTGGATCAAACATTGAACAGAATGGAGACTGCAGTCAAGGAATCATAAGGAGAATAAGGATGGGAAGGGCAGCTATGAAAGAATTAGGGGGAAAAATCCAAAAGAGCAAAGACATACAACTGAGCACAAAACTCAGAATCATGCAAGCCATCATGTTCCCCATCACCATGTTCAGATGTAAGACCAGGGAAGTGAAGGAAGTGGATAAGAAGATAATCGACTCATTTGAAATGCAGTGCTGGAGAAGAGTTTTGCCGATACCATGGATAGGCAGAAAGCCAAACAAATGGGTCCTTGAACAAATCAATCCTGAAATCTCTCTGGAAGCCAAGATTATCAAATTGAGGCTGTCATGCTTTGGCCATATCCTGGGAAGGCATGAGTGATTAGAATAGACAGTAATGCTAGGAAAGGTAGAAGGTAGTAGAAAGACAGGAAGACTGTATACCAGATGGATACACTGAGTCAGGAAAATCCACAGACCTTAATTTATAGGGCCTAAGCAGAACAGTAGAGGACAGTGGGGGCTTGGAGATGCCTCGTCTTCAGGGTTGCAATGATTCAGGAACAATATCAGAGCAATTAACTACAATAATAAAGGTATCACTGTTTTGATGTCATTGTACTTTGTTGTACAATAATAATATTTTATTTCTTACCCACCTTTCCCTATGGATGGAGGCGGGGAGCAACAACAAAGCAGTACAGCTACCCCTGGATACGATCCAGCAGGGCTCTTGTTTTCTTCATTGCTAATAGAAAAGAGATGAAAGACCAGCCCAAAAACTCAGGCATTCCTGGCCCTCCAACGAGAAAAATAGTTGTTTTCAGGGGATGATGGGAAGTGAATGGATCTGGGGCCAAGGTCAGCTCCAGAGCAGGAGTTTGGGGTGATATGCCCTCTTTTAGATAGGCAGTTGTGGCAGCAATACTGGACAACTGGGTCTAACTGTTGTTTAATTATCTTCTTATAGTGCTCCTGACATAGTGTTGCTCTTTAGGGCATTACAGGTAAACCCATCTCTTTCACATGAGCCCCATGTACTGGGAGGAAGGTGGGATATAATAAATCTAATAATAATAATAATACTTGGTGCTGTTTAGTGCTTCAGAACAGAAATGCTGTACCATAAAGTACAGAAGGCAATATTTCCCTTTGAACTCTGCATTTCATTTCCTTTTGAACACATTATATATACAGTCTCCTCCCTACATGTGCATATATACTTGTAACTGAGAATCATACTCCCTGTCTCCAATCCATAAGCATGTATACCCTAATAAATTTTCTAGTCCTTAAAGTGGGGAGGGCAGCAGCACTGGGATGGAGAGCAATTTTTGTAACCAGAGTACTGTTGACTGAAAATTGCAACTCCACATGGCTTTTGGTTAGCATTTCTGGGGGCTGGAGTAAAGGACTGTTGGGGGACGGATGTGGTCTGGAATACCAGAAAAGTGGCAGTGGTCTTTGGGGGAGGGTTGCCTGGAAGAAATTGTAAGTTGCGGGGTGGGAGAGAACAAAAAGGAGTGAAGATATATGGCATGTGTTTTGCACTATTTCCATTCCTACATTTAGGTGCTACAAGATTCAGTTGATTTTGCTGTGGCAGAAACCTTTGGCAGAAAAGCACTACCAATAAAGACCCCGAGAGAGTTTTCCATGTATACTAGGTACTGGTATATGCCCTGTGAAGCAGGGTATAGGGCCAACTGATTACTGGGAGAATCTCCTGATACACTTAGGAGGTGTGCTACAGGTGGCTTGTTTTTGGAAGACAACTTTGTTACAGTCAAACCTTTGTATCCCTGGGGCTGGGGGGTCTATTCTGAACGCCCCCACGATTACAAAAAAAGGTGGGACCTCATGTCCCATTGTCCCTAATGGTAGCATGACATGTATGCAGCTGTGTACACATACCGTTAATGGGGACAACATGGTTTAGTGACCATGGTTGCTTCAGTCCGTGGATGACAAGCCCGCAGATAGTGAGGCCTCACTGTGTTTATATGAGAGCTGCTCTTTGCTAACGTGTCCTTGTGTATTTTAGATAAAAGCATACCTTATGCATTTACATGCTTCTTCAGAATTCCTTCCTCACTGCATCATGCCCCTGGCCCACTTCATGATTTCACAGGCCCCATTCAGACTGGCATCAAAAATCTGGAAGGAACTGGGCTGATTCGGATGCCCCTCCCCCGAATCTCTCTGTTAGCAAGTGCCTACTACAAAAAGAGGGGCATTTGAAATCAAATGCATTCTGTGCCTGCTGTCAATCAAGCGATCGTCATGGTGACGTTTTGCAGGGGCATCGGAAGTGTCCTCCCACCTCCTTTTTTTTAAAGAGCCATGTACAAAATGCCCCAAAGTGTCAATTTTTTTTTAAAACCTCTTTTTTGTGTGTTGTGTGTATATGTGGGCATTTGGGTCAGATCTGCCCCTGTCTCTATTTTCAATCCCATGCAAGCTAATGCATCCCCCACTCCTTGCCCCCCAGAATGCCTCTTACACATGAAGAAATAATAATAATAATAATAATAATAATAATAATAATAATAATAATAATACATTCCTCACCTCAGAAATGCCAGTAAAGGATGCAGTTGCCATACATTCTTTTCTTTTTTTGCTTTTAAAAGCAATTCAGGGCTGCCTCTGAATTCAGTAGCAAAAGCATGTATCATTTGTCTAATTGACAAGAGCAAAAAATGTAACATTCGCATTGTAGGTCTGCCCTTTGATTGTAACATTTGCATTCGCAACATTTCCCCTTTACTGGAAGCCAGCAGAGAAAAGGGAAAGAGCACAAGCTGCTAGCCCTGCTCTATCTGCCTCAAGAAAAAAAATCATGCGCATATTTGGTCAAAAATAATTTTAAAAAAATATGAAAAGGGGGGGGGGTGACTGATGTGAGCTCCGTTTGTGCCCTGCCTTTGACCTGACCTGACCCTTTTCCTCCTGCTAGAGGGGCTTTGCCATTGCCTTCCACTGAGGCTGAGAGAGTGTGACCTGTCAGTTCCAACTAAAGTAGACCCATGGAATGAATTGGGAATAAAATGGAAATGCAGCGCAGGCATTCCTGTATCATCCTCATATAACACAAATAATAATAATAATAATAACCCTTTCCCCCAGCTCCTTCATCCTCCTCCTGCTCCGTTTTAGAATCCCCTCCATGGCTCCCTTCCTCCCTTTCTCCTCCTCTTCCTCCTTCATCACTTTCTCCACCACCCCCCACCTCTCTCTGATAGCCCTCTGCAGCCCAAAAGTCACCCCTGATTTCCCCCTTTCCTCCTGTCACCCTTTGCATCCAGATTCCCCTTTTTTCGGCTCTTTCCTCCTCCTCCTCTTCCTCCTTCCCTCCCTCCCTTCTGATGATGGGAGGGAATGCTCTGACCTCTGCCTGCCCCCTGACCCTAATCCCTCCCTAATTTGCCCCGATCATGATCAAAGGCAAGTTCAAATTTCACACAACCCGAGTCTTTGGGGAAAAGACGGATTTTAGCCCGAATCTGGATACCTCGGTGTATGGGGCATTTCTTTGTGCAAGCCCCAACATGGATTGTGACGGATTTGGATTCAAAAGAACTTCACGTGCAAGAATCGCTTTCAAACCCGTTTTTTTTTCTGTAGTCTGAATGGCCCCACAGAAAGCTTTCCTTTCTAGGTACTTAATATATAATCTATGTAAAATTGAAAGGAATTCTGGTCAACACAACAGAAGAATATCCCTTCCCTTCTCCCCAAAAACAGACTTGACAGACTGGAGATGTAATCCAACATACTGTGTGCCCACTTTTGACTAGTTTTGAATGCACTAAAAAGTTGGAAATATTAGAACTCTCTGTTCTTCAATTCATATATTTCTTCTGGCAAGTTAAGTTTAATTTAGGAGTGCAGTGCATAGCAAAAAACTGGAATCTATCAACATTCACACACTGCTGACCCATTGGTGACTCAGGATCAACAGTTGGGATCAGCGGAATAAAAGACATTTAAGAGATCATCAGATTTACTACTTATTAAATACATCCATTTGCCATTCAAAATAGACTTGGTATGCTTTTTAATGCCTTTTATTATAAAATAGTCCTGCTATGCTCATAAGATTTTACACAAGGTTCAGGAATTGACATCTTCAGTTGGTAATCTCCCCTACATTTTTCTCTCACTTCTCTCTTTTTTTTCTCTTACCGGACAAGAATCTGTTAAGGAGGAAAGGCAGAATAGCTGCACATTCCTTTTGATTTGTAGCACTAGGAGATGTCACCCAGAAGCACTTTTTTATTCCTTTAAAAGGACATCACATGTGCCCCCATCAGGCATTGCATGCACCCCCTTATGGTAGCCTTGACAACCCTCCATATTCCCTCCCATAGAAATCCTCACTGAAATCCACTTGGAGTGTAAAAAGAAGCTTTGTACTCCCCTTCCTAACTATCCCTGAGCCAACATCATATGTTGTCATCAAGGTCCAAAAAGATTGTGTAAACCTACTTTACATGGTGAATGGCCTACGTAGAGTGACTGATTAATGAATGATATATAACTTGAAAGTGGAGTGAGAATATAATGAGAGGATAGTCCTTTTCTGATAACATCCTGATTATTTTGTACACTGATTATTATTTCATTGATTTCATGCACTGGGAATGTTGCTCATACACTAAAATACATTAGGACAAGTTTGAGAAGTGGTGTAGTGCTTTGAGCATTGGACTAGGACACTGGGAAACCAGGGCTTGAATTCCTCACTCAGCCATGAAAACCTACTGGATGACTTTGGGCAAGTCACACTGTCTCAGCCTCACAGGAAGGCAAAGTCAAACCTCTGAACAAATCTTGCCAGAAAAACCACATCACAGATTAGCCTTAGGGTCGTCATAACCTACAACAACCTTGACAAGATATATTAAACCTCACAAGCATGCTATTTGAACTTGTGTCTCCAGAGTCGTAGTCCAGCACTCAAATCACTATGTAATATTTACGAAATAAAGTCTCTATTAGAAGCAATTTTGAAAGCATTGCTTAATTTTCAAGTGGGGGACATCCATTATTTACAGCTTCGTAATGAACACTAATAATCATTTCTAAGGGAATAAGCAGAGCTAAACTGTCATTTTTGTAAACTGTAAAATTAGTTCAATTCATACTAGGTATTAGTAGTAAATTATCTCTGATAGTCCATCCTCGATTGATGCTCACAGATTCTGGGAATCTTCATTGAAATATTTCTGTCATTTTTCTTTGGAATTTAAACAAGTAAACACTTTAGTTTCGGAGCATACCAGAACTCTTTGACATCCACAAAAACCTGACCAGCCTGTAAGACCTAACACTTCAGAATTATGTGCCACACCCTGGAGGCAGATTAACATTCATAACCAAGTTTGATGTTTGCCAGAGATGCTCACATGGTGCCAGCTTGAAATGTTCAGTTTGCTCATCACATTTATTCTCTAGTGCCCCTTTTCATAACCTACAATTTGGAATGTTTGTTACCAAGTGAAATTTGGACTTCTGTGCCTATTGTCTGAGTCACTCTGTTCAGAAGCCATGTTGATCTGGATTAGATTTCAGGAGGTGTGGATGGTTCTAATTACGGCTTCTGAAACAGAGGCCAGCATCCAGATCTTTCATGTGACCAATGAATAGCCTTTGTGTTTATGGAGGGGAAAAAATCACTAGAAGAGTCAAATGCAGGATTTCCGTTTTTAAAAATAAATAAATTAAAAACCTGCAAAATATTGCAAACTCAAAATCCATTCAATGGATTTATGAAAGTAAGGAGCCTTGTTTGAGAGGCTGGCAGAGATTAAAATTCTAACCTAAAAAGGTGCTCTTTAAAACATCCAGTCAGAGTGATACAAGTGGTACTGTAGAATCAGCTAGAATCCAGCTGGTGATTCTTAGCCTATAATTAACCTTTCAGAGAAGAAAGAGCAATCACTAAGATAGTGTCCCTTTTTCTTTGGTCCAAAACACACTGCCGAAACAATCTGAGACACTTTAACTGCCCTGGCTCAGTGGTAGGCAATTCTGAACTG
The DNA here is from genome assembly GCF_019175285.1 of Sceloporus undulatus. Lineage (NCBI taxonomy): Eukaryota > Metazoa > Chordata > Lepidosauria > Squamata > Phrynosomatidae > Sceloporus > Sceloporus undulatus. The sequence continues at coordinate 32,044,276 of NC_056526.1, forward strand.
TAGTTTTGTGAGACCTATAGCCTTCTCTGTCAGAGAGTTCTGGTGCCACAATAAACTACTATTCCCAGATTTCCCTAGCACTGAGCCAAAGCAGTTAAAGCAGTCTCAAATTGGATTATTTCTGCAGTGTGTTTTTGGACCCTGTTTATCCTCCCCACTACCTCCCTCCACACACAATTGCTGGGTTTTTTTTTTTTCCCTATTAGGTGTGATAACCTCCTAGACAGAATCAACAGGGATTTGTCAAAGCAATGCTTTGTTTTTAGGTTTATCCCCAGTGGTCCTGTGTACTGTACTGCTACTCTCTCCTTACTTTTTAACCTGTTCATCCTACATCTAAAGCAGTGGTTCCCAAACTTTGGTCCTACAGATATTTTGGACATTATCTCCCAGAAGCCTCAGCCAGCTTGACCAACTGTTAGAAATTCTGAGAGCTGAAGTCCAAAACATCTGGGTGACCAAAGTTTAGGAATCACTACTCTAAAGGAAGAATGAGAGCCTTATAATCATGCACTTTATCTCTGCTTGCATATCAGCATCTTTTTCATTAATGAATTTAGAGGGACTGTATCAAACAGTAAAAACTCTTCAAGTAGACTGTCAGGTGATGAGTTGTCTCACCTACATGTCCACTTCTTCCTTCACACACTTTCATAACTGAATTCATCATTTTTCAGATGGTCTGAATCTGTAGATAGAACTGACAGTACACATACATGGCAAATTTAATCAGTAACAATAATAGGATTTCAGTTAGTAAATGGAAGACTTAAATTTCCCTGTATTTCTGATTTCTGCTTTACAGTCAGTTTGTACAAAAGAAAAACTGTCAACATGCTTCAGCATTCACAGATTTGGCACCTGTGTATGTGTTTGTCTACAAGTTCTGTCATACCCAGTCAGCATGGTAGAGAAGTGGTGGAGCTTATGGTTTAACTTATCTAGAGGGCAGCGTCAACCCCCTCCTCACATAGGATTGGTAACTGAGATTGAGAAAGTTATCCTTACTCTCTCCTGCCAGTGTTCAGAAATAATAGGAATTTCTTTGAGAATCTCTTAAAGTGGAGGAAAGGGTGGAACCAATGGAAGGGAAGGGGTTCTCTATCAATAAATTGGATTTGGCCCACCAGCTAGTAATCCCCTTTCTCAGTACTGTCATTGTAGCATCTACATCCTGGCATCTACATACTCCTAAGTAGAAGAATGGCTAATTCCATTGGGTCCAGGCACTCCATTTTCAAAAACAGTTTCCTTTATCACATTTCATTCCTCCTAGAACTGCATTAGTGCAACCCATTCAGAATTTGAAATCAGTGAGCTGCACATTCATTATCTCAACAGTTCTTACAAAAGTATTGTCAGGTAGAGGCCAATTTTATTATCCCAGTTTTAGAAGGAGGACATTATGACTGAAATAATCCGTGGTCCTATAGTGAGTTCATACGTGAAATGCAAGTTGTACTGGGAACTCCCTGGCTCACACTCTCATTGTAAAGCCTTTCTTGTATGTAGAACTGTGTGTAGCTCATGCTGACCATAAAACCCAGCATAGGCAGTGGTGTGAAATTTGCCCTTCAGTGAATATTTGCTTTTATTTATATACTCTCCATATTGGAGATACATTATCCAAAATTAGTTTGCACTATGCAAATGTGCCCACTTCATTCTAAGAGCATTTTGGATTCCCTCCCTCCCACCCACCCCCTGGTTCCTATATACAATATACCAAACTATTATACGCCTTCAGGGAGTTGGTCACACTGTCCTCAGACTTCTTTCCCAGTTGTACTCCTCCCACCATGTCACTCCCTGTTCTCACTTCTTCATGTACCTTATGTGCATCAAGAACTTTGCACCTTCCAAAGCTGCTGGCCCACGTGAATGTAGATTTCTGTGTTGTCAGATTAATAGACTTTGCCTATTACAGATTAGTAGACTTTGCATATTATTGCTATGTTATACTTTTTGGGATGTCTCCTCCTCAGGGCCGGCTCTAGGTATTTGGCCATCCTAGGCGAGAAATATTTTGTCACTCCCCGGAAGGCAGATGATATACCATGTGACTGTACCACAGACACCGGGGGGGGGGGGGGGCATATTTATGTTTTGGCCATTGTACAAAGAAACCGTCATACGGTAGCTTTTATGTCGCTTGCTGTACTGAGTTTTCACTTTAATATTGTTTAATTACGCAGAAAATTATACAAGAAAGCCGCTGCGCTGCTCCTACATTTTGCCACCCTAGGTGACTGCCTAGTTCGCCTATATGGATCAGCCGGCCCTGCTCCTCTCCCAATAAACCAGCCTCTATATGTGGCTTATTTGCCTTCCTTTCTGCAAAGTAAAAAATTTTGGGACCTTGATGGGATATCTTTTCTTCAAGACAGAGGTTAGAGTAGTTGCCACAAACACACAGACAGTATGTGTAGTAGGAGAACAGGACTGGCCCTTTCAGTAAGCCAACTGAACTAACCATCTCAATCTGTAGAGGCAATTCTGTATTTTTAAACTGTGAGAACTGAAAGTATGGGTTTATCCTTACTGTTATTTTCCTTGGCTTCCCAAGAGGAAGGATGAAGTATAAATGTTTGAAATAATAAGCAATATCAGGTCCTCCACCCCATCCCTTTACTAAGCCTGCCAGAATTCAACTGAAACAGCTTTTCCTGGCTTTTATAGCATAGAGATAGAACACATTTAGAGTACAGGTTCTGAATAAATCTTGTTAGCCATTATGATGCCACCAGACGCTTTACTTGTTAAGAGGAGGTCTGTGTACATGTATGTAAAAGGCAGAGAAACAATTCCAGGAAAAATACATGACACCCCCATCTCTACTTCTGAGTGAACCACTGGTGGTCTGATTTACCTCTTTGGCCACACCGCTACTGTGAATTATGGATTCTGCTAGTCTTCCCCTCCTTCGCCTCATCCTATTGCTTTCTAGACTCCCGGCTGCTTCTGCTGTTGGCAAGATATCCATTTTCCCTTTGTATGCTGGAACTATCCCTATAATTATTTAGCCCACTTGCCACCAGAGTTTGAGGCCGAGTTTATTATAGGGTGGAGACACTGGGAACCGGTAATAACAGCTTATTTATCACTCTGTCATCAAAACAAATACAGGAAGAGATATCTGGATGGGACACCATGAAAGGAGGACTGGATTTCCTCTCACTCAGTTCTGTCCTATGTTCTATATAGAGAGCTGAGCATTCAGTGCTCCCCAGAATTTTATTGAATTGTAACTCCCAGCATTCCTCATCATTAGCCATACTAGCTTCAGCAACATATGGACCACTGCATAGTTTGTGCTCTTGCTATACGGGATGCCTTTTTTTCAATTTCTTCTTCTGAAGAACCTTCTATAATAAGGGTGAGGAACCTTTGGACCTCATTTCTCATCAGCTTCACCCAGAATGGCCAATAAAGTTGAAAGCCAAAAATTTCCTACCTGTTTTATGAGTACAGTCGGCCCTTCTTATACACAGATTTTTTATACACGGATTCAAGCATCCACAGTTTGAAAATGTTCAAAAAAAGTATAAATTTCAAACATCAAATCTTGATTTTCCATTTTTTTTATAAAGGACACCATTTTGCTATGGCGTTATATTTAATGGGACTTGAGCATCCATGGGTTTTGTTATCCACGGGAGATCCTGGAACCAAATCCCAGTGTATAACAAGGGTTCACTATATACCAATTTTTGTTAGAACTGGAGACAGTCCAATACATTTTGATCCCTGCTGTACTGCATGTGATAAAAATACAATAATAAACTTGAGCAATAATCTGATTTATTAGAATAGCTCAGAAATGAGCCAGCACCGTCTATCTCATGGAAGAGTCCACAATGGGCAAGATCCATATATAAACAAAATACTTAACTTTCTTCTCCCTTTTTTCATACATACTTCTGATGGGGATCCTCTATGACAGTTTAGACTCCCAGCTGGAGGGAAAGAAAGAGTAAGAATGTGAAAAGAGCGGTTTATCTATCTATGTGACTACTGAATACTCATCATAACTAGCAGAGTGCTAATGGAGATGGTCATTCCCCATTTTTTTGTCTTTACAATCTGGCCTCTGAACATGGAGATTCTACTAGTTGCCAACCGTGATAGCTATCTGTCACTTACCTGGAGTGTCTTATCACCACAGTTCTCCATACAACACAGTGTTGTGCTGCAAGGAAAATCCTTACGCTGCCCAAGAATGAGTGGGTGGGCAGTGGGGAGCTATAATTGGGTTAACTGGTTGACTGCAGTGCTTGTCACAACACAGAGTTTCTACAGCTAGCTAGAGGTTACGGGCCAGTGGCTTCAGAAATAGTTTACTCTAAGAAGGATATTGTGAACCTTCCAGATATTGTCAAACTGAAGCTCCCAGCATCCCTCACCATTGGGTATGCTGGCTAAGTCTCTTGAAAGTAGCAATTCAGCAACAACATCTAGAGAGCCACACAATTTCCACTTGTGGTTTAAGCTATCACCATCTGGCAGCTGTGTGAAGGAGGGGACCTACTTCTCTTACCAAAGATGTATTAGCTTTTAGCTGTAGCCTGTACAGTTGCACAGGCCACTGATATGACAACTTCCCATGCTGCCAATTCTTCTGACAATGCAAATACTATCTTTAGGTCCACTGTTTGAATGAAGCATAATATTCTCAGACAGGAGGTATATATTTAGAACCTTACTACTTCTCTTCCAGTCCCAGCCCCAAACATGCTTTCATACTTCAAAAGCAATGTTAGGGGGTCATCATTTTATGGTTGTTTTTCCTTCTCCTCCCTCCCCCCGCTGCCACCAGAGAAAGCTACTGATGGCTCCCTGCAGAATGAAGATTGGGCCCTCAACATGGAGATCTGCGACATCATTAATGAAACAGAAGAAGGGTGAGGAAGTACTGTTAAAAATTATGAGTAACATTCTCCATCTTCTAACATGTGCTCATTGTTTCACTTGCTTCAGCCTACCCTGCTGTGCATGAGTCTTCTAAAATGCTTACAGACACACCCTGTTCCAGAAAAGTTCTCTGTGTATAGGGAGGCTGTGGATGTTGTTAAAAGCCCAAGCCTGAATCCCTTGACACTTTCAGAAGAGAATATTGCTAGAATGTGCTACTTGAAATCTGCTTTTATACTGTCAGTTGCCAAAAGCTCCATTAGCCATAATTCTTGTGGGGAGAGGGAATAAAATCAATCAGATCCTTTTTCTCTAGTTTTTGTTTATTGAAGATCTCTCTTACTCTTTTCTCACAAAAGTTTGGTTACTGGGGTGTATTCCTTTTGTATAAACCCTTCTTTTTTATCTCAATTTCCTTCTTGCTGTCTGTCTCTCCTTTCCTCTTCTCCCTGGGAGTTTAATATTCTCCTTTATTGGGGACTGGAGACCTCAAGAATTTCAGCTGATCCTTCAGTGTTCTGATTTTATTCATTTTCATCTGTGGCTTGGCTTTCAGGTATATTTATAGTACAATAAAATTAGAGAGTGTATTGGGGAAAAGAGTATGGACTTTCCAATTTCATTCCTGCCTTGTACGGTTTCCTCATCTGTTCTGTGTCTAGATTACATATTCTGGGCAAACTAGTGTAAACAATCAGAAATCTGAGGAATGCCAAACCATCCATGCTGGACCCTATAAATAACTGCTGGTGGGTTTGTTGGTGACCTCAGTAAGGGCAAGAACAGCATGTAATTGGAGTTGGAATGCAAAGCAGTGGTTTTCTGTTGCTGCAACTGTCTCCCTATACAGAAATTGAGAGATGTTGTCTGCTACTTTTCCTTCAAACTCTGCAGCCTTGTCCTCCATTTATTATTACTGTGTCTCATCTCTGTCTTCCTAGGTTATACATCTCTTCCGAGCAGGTCCCACACACAGCCCAGAATCATATCCTCCTCTCGCAGAAACACTTCTTAATATTCCTTTCTTGGCCCCAGACATTCCATCATTGCTCATCAAGTCAATATTTTACCTGCTATGGGAGATAACTGGCACCTTGCCTTACCTACGAACATTGGACTCTGTATATGCTAGCCTACAATTGGTTGTCAGGGTAAAAGAAGTGCACCTGATTAAATGGTCTGGTCTACATGTGTCAAGATAAATGTATTAGTCTTCAAGGCGACGTAAGATTCTTCATTGATATTGAAATAACTATTATGAAGAATTTTGCATGTTGGAAAGGTCAAATTTTGTTATGGCTAATTTTTCTATTTAGGGCCAGATCTACCATGACAGAATTCTTAGCAAAATGTCATCTGCTGTTCCTTGCCCCCCCCCCCATACACACACACACACACATCAGTGGGTCCTCAGTGGGCTTGTCAGGCAGCAGCAGTACTCATGATACATAATCACCTGCCATATATAAAATTCATGGCCTTGTGCAAGGCTCTGTCAATCTCTCATTAGCCTAGCTCTGGTTCTTATCCTTTTCCCTGCAGCATATTTCATTCTTCATTTTCCCCCTCATAAACCTGCTTTGGGTATCCAAGGCAGTGAAGTAAAGTATTTTTTTTTTTAAAAAAAAAAGAAAAGAAAAATCCAAGAAATTAAAAGAATGTCCTGGATATCCTACTGTACTTCCTTATTTTCCCATCTTTCTCATCATGGCAACAGGTAGCAGGTGTATTGTGCCACTTTTAAAAATACTAGTGGAGCTCTGAAGTCAATTTGTTAGGGGGAAGGTTAAGTTTTCTTTTCCTCTGTGGGTAGACTTGGTGTATTCTGTTCTACATCTGCCTAATAGCTATCCATTTTATATGTGCTGTGGATTTAAATCTTACTCCAGCCATCCAATACCATAATACTACAATTAAGATGGATTCATAAAAAAAAAACATTTTTTCTGCAAATGTTCCACTTATCTGTGTTTCTATTTGTGTTTGCCTTGCTCATTTCACTTCTTGTTCTTCTTGGTACCTATGCTTCTGTCCCTTGTAAAATGTCTTGAATCCCAAACTGGAGGAAAGGCAGGATATTAATATGAATAATTCAAGCATACTAAGATGGTGAGGAGCAAGTTGCTGCTTAATGGTGTCACTAGGAGGTGCAGACCACACAGGGTGACACCTGGTTCAGTTGTCCTCCCACTGGGAGGGGCGTGGTGCTGCTGCCGCCGGTACCTGCCCTTTCTCTGCTGCCCTGGCTCTCTCAGCCAAGGCAGACAAGACAACAAAAAAGGAGAGGAGAGTGAGCGAGCTACCCAAAGCAACAGGGAAGGGGGGGCAGACATGCAGTCGCCCTCTGTCCCAGATGCCTTGGAGCAAACTGGCCATAGCAACAGAGAAGTGAGAGGGCATGACTCACCCTTCATCTCAGTTGCCTTGGCTAGCTTGCTCAAGCTAGTCAAAGAAACTGGGAAAGGTGAGCATGCACCACACCCCCTTCCCTATTGCTTTGGCTAGTTCCTGTCTAGTGTCCCTGGGCAACTGGGGGGCTGACCACTGCTACTCTCCCCCCTCGAGCAGCAGGTGACACTCTAGCAATGCCACTGTTGCTTCTATTGTTCAGTTTAGGAAGGGGTTAAAAACATTCCTATTTGAGCAGGCTTACCCCTGACTCTCTGACCCCTGAAGTTTTCTCTCCTCGCCCCCTTCGTCAGCATGTCAGCTGGCATGAGTGGTGGTTTTTATTGTTTTTATTGTATAAGGTTTTTAATGTTATGTTTTAGTGATTTTATACTGTTTATATTGTCATATTGTTATTGTTATGTGGAATGTTGGAAACCGCCTTGGTCTTAGAAAGGCGGTATACAAATAAAATTTTACTTACTTACTTATTTACTTACTTATTGGTATCATGAGGAAGCTCACTTGGCTGAACTCACTTGGCTTGCTATTCCGGGCACAGAACAAGGTGTTGGTTATCACCTTTAAAGCCCTACATGGCTTGGGCCCAACCTATCTAAGGGATCACCTGCTTCCAAACAATCCGCCCCATACACTCAGGTCCTCTGTGAGGAATTTACTATAGCTCATAAAGACCAGATTGACGGCGACCTCCCAGAGGACATTTTCTGCAGCCGCTCCCAATTTATGGAATGGCCTGCCAGACGAGATCTGTCAAATTACCAATCTAGAGAGCTTTTTAAAAGCCATTCAGACAGATCTCTTCCGGCAGGCCTTCCTGGAATAGAATACTCGGGCACGAATAAGACTTCCCATCTATCAAACTCTGCCCATGATTATTATTTGGATTATTCGGATTTTAGCATATAGTTTTTAATCTTATACTGTTTAATCTTGTTTAAAGGAGGGGTACTATGTATATATAGATGTATTTTAGCTTGTTGTACGCCACTTTGATTGCCTGGCAAAAAGTGGGATAGATATTTTTAAAAAATATTTTATTTGTTTATTATTTATATTTTGTGACCTGTGTCTGAGGAATCAGTCCAACTGAGTATTATTTCCAGACAAATAGCAGCCTTACCTCATGTCTCTGCTACATTGTGATTGCTCCTTTAATCTTGCTTCTCTTGCTCTTAGGCCCAAAGATGCCTTCCGAGCCATAAAGAAAAGGATTGTAGGGAACAAGAACTTCCATGAGGTGATGCTGGCTTTGACAGTGAGTATGAGGCCCCTTTTTCAATAAGAACAAGCCATTGCTCCCTTTAGGTTCCCCCACTCTTTATTTCTTAGCATCTATTGGTTTGTGGAAGGCAGGTAGGTTGTCATGATAGAACTGCATTGACTTCAGTAGCTAAACAAACTACTGGAATACTGAACACTTCAGTAGCAGGGACATTTCAGAAGCTATCTGCTTCAGGGATAGGTCTGGAAAAGTAGTGTGATCACTGAACTGGAATGTTAAGTCTTGGATTCATTAGTGGGAAAGCAGCAAATGCTGCATCTAATATGCCATGAATCTTTGGTTGAGTTGAAAGTAAGTGAAAATAACCTGCATAACAAAATATCAGTTTTGCTGACCAGCTTCAGTAGGCCCATATCCTTGTGCTGGCCTCCTGGGCCTTTTGCAGTAGAACTATCAATATGCCCATTTGGAATAGATGATGAGTACGTGTTGCTGACTTTCTATTTTTATCCAGGAAAGAGGAAGGAAGGCAGTAGGGGAAGCCTAAAACACTGATATCTTGTCTGTGCTTCAGGTCCTTGAAACATGTGTCAAAAACTGTGGTCACCGCTTCCATGTACTGGTTGCCAGCCAAGATTTTGTAGAAGGTGTGCTGGTGCGAACCATCCTCCCCAAGAACAATCCTCCCACAATTGTGCATGACAAGGTGCTGACTCTTATACAGGTGAGTACAGAAAGGAGCTGCACAAGGAAACACAGCTGTAGGAAGTTCCTTGTTTTTCTCCACTGGCAAATAGTTGAGCAGAAAGGAGCAAAGAAATCCATTTAAACTTCAAGTACTGCAGGATGCCATTTTGTATATTAAGATCTCTACAAATGTGTGGGTCTTCAGAGGGCTGCCAGCATAGCTCTCAGTGACTGAGAAAACAATCTCTCTGTCTAAACATGAGCTATATCGTTGTTGTTGTTATGTGCCACTGTTATGTGCCTTCAAGTTGACTTCAGCTGGTGACCCTATCCCAGTGATGGCGAACCTATGGCACGCGTGCCAGAGGTGGCACTCAAAGCCTTCTCTGTGGGCACACATGCTCTCCCTAGCACAGAGTTTGCCAGTTTCATACTAGAAAGCCAGAGGGACGTGGCACTTTGCAATAAATAAGTGGGGCCTGGGTTGCAGTTTGGGCACTCGGTCTGTAAAAGATTCACCATCACTGCCCTATCCTAACATTTTCTTGACAAGCTTTGTTCCAAGGTGGTTTACTGTTGCCTTATTCAAAGGCTGAGAGTGTCTAGTCACCTATTAGTTTTCTTTGGGTAAGGTAGAATTCAAACCCTGATCTCTTGGTGTTCTAGTCCAACACTCACTACACATGTTGGCTTTCTGGGCTGTGGCACACTGCCAAATTATTTTCAGGGCTGTGTACACTCCAAGGCAATTAAAAAAAAAATTAAATGTCTTCAAAATAAAGCTAAGTGTTTCAGATAATTTTGTCATCCAATCTTACATTTGATATTTTCTCTGTGCTCTTGCAAAATCATGAAATACAGGCACTTTTCCTTTTTTCACGCAAACTAAAACAAAAAATTATAATAATGTGAAATGGTACTTTTCCCCGCTGTCTTCCAGTCCTGGGCTGATGCCTTCCGTAGTACACCAGACCTGACAGGAGTTGTAGCTGTTTATGAGGACCTGAGAAGAAAAGGCCTGGAGTTTCCCATGACTGATCTGGATATGCTGTCACCCATCCATACGCCACAGAGGGTGAGATTAACTGATTTCTATCACAAGAGTCTGTTTAAATTCAGTGACTATTGAAAGAGTGAAACAAAAAAGGTGAAGAGCTAAAGATAACACTATGTGCCCGGGGGGGGGGGGGGGGTGAAAGGGAATATAATGAGAAGCCAGTGTTTGAAATTAAGATAAAATATAAAAAAATACAAATCTTCCCAGCATATTCTAAATGTAGTTGTTTCATTCAAAGATAATTTTTTTTTCCCTGTGGTATTTGATGTTATATTGCAAGATTTGGAATTTTTGGCAGGATTTAGACTTGCTTTGGATGTAGAACACTAATTAAAATTATGGCCAACATCTTAAGATGTCGTTCTACTAGCAGAAATAGTGTCTCACGGACACTGAGTATATGCAAAACGGGTAACCCAATGTAGTTTCCATTAGCAGAACTGGTTATATACCTGGTTACGCACTCAGTTGCACCAGTAGTTGTGCATACAGTAGTGTGCCTAGGGACCACAAGAACAAGTGCACTGTTATTAATACAACTGGAAAAGCTGACAGAACTCTGCTAACTCTGCTGAAGTTACATTGGATTTAGGTCAATGTTATGTATTAGCTTCTTTTTTAAAATTCAGATCCAAACTGATTTTACTTAAGAAAAATAGATAAGCTCTTTGCAGAAGGCTTTATTGGGGTTAATATGGAGAAAGGGAAAGTGCTTGTGTTAGCAAATCAATATGAATTAAAAGATCTCTTTAAAAGCACTGAGGGTATGTTCAGAATACATGAAAAGGATTGTGTACTGCATGTTGAATTTATTACTAAACAGAATTTATTACAGAAACAAAGCCAAAAATGTCAGATAAGGGCAACATTAGGTAAGAGAAAGAGAATCTAGATAGAATACTGCTGGGTGGAATCTTGGGTTGGAATAAGTACAGATTTCCTTTGCCTTCTGTACCTGTACTGAAATCGCTTTTTCCCATTCTGGACTCCTCTCTTAGACTGTCTATACCCCAGAATCCTCATCAGGTGTGAATTCACCACCAGCAGAATCCCCTCAAGTAATAGAGTCTATCCTGCATCCTGTATCCTTACCAGGCACTCCAGGAATTGCAACTGATGCTCCCATCGCACCTACACCAGATCAGGTAAGAACAGAATGTGCTTAGTAGTTACATTGCAACATACTTTGCTTTAAACTTTCTATAATCACTGAACTGCACATTTAAAGTTCTTTCCAAATGACAAGTTCCAGAGTTGCCCCTGACCAGAGATCCCATTTGCCTCAAACTTTTCAAGCTCTAAGAGGGGGGAGTGCCTTGGTTTGTTCTATCTCTGCAGCAAGTGTGCTTTCTGATCATTTGTTGGTACAAAGACCAGTATCTGCTGAATCTGCAGTGAAAAGAAAGAGAGATGCTAGTGTGCTCATTGAGCACTCTTAATGTCGGCGCATCTGTAAGCCCACATATCTGCATTCTCCCCAACCAAACCTAGCCATGAGATCAACTCTGGGGGTGTATATCAGGCAATTCCCTCACTGTTGCTTGACTTCAGAACGACTTTTACTACAGGATCTCTGCTGGTGAGGGGCTGGCAGCAGCCAGGGTGCAGCGCTCCATTGCCAGCAATTGCAGCAAAAGAAATGAATACTTTGTGTCCTGTGGATTTGTATGTGTGAGTGTGCATCAGAACACATTAAAAAAAACATTTTTAAACAAAAATCAACAGATAGTCGGGGGAAAGGAGACATGTAGACTTCCCCCCTTTACTCACGATCACTCACTTGAACCAGATGGGGGAAGAGGATTGGATTGGGGAGGCAACTAATTAGAGTGCAAGCTAACAAGTTTGACAGGTTAAGATTAAGGCTGTTTGGCTGATAGGTTTTGACAAGCTGGGAAGAAAAGAAGGTGAATCCCTTTGTACTAATTTGAATTTAGGCACAGGAAATGTGTGGCAATCAGTACAACGTGAAACTAGTTTATTCTGGGTAGTTGTGGCACTGTGGTCACTGCAGACCAGGAAAATGCAAGGTGAAGCTGAATTTTTTCATCAGTATAGACAGCCCCTAGGACTAGGGAGTACTGGTTTAAATCTGTTACTTGGCTGTGAAACTCATTTGACCAGATTTCCAGTTGCCCATTCAACTATGTAGACTAAACCTCTCTCATCACATTTTATTTATTGTATATAATTTAGCTCTAAAATGCAGTGGTCTGTGCTGGTTTCTTCCACAGTGGAGGAACCCAGCAAAGAGCTTGAACCTTAGATCAGGAGACAGGACATATTTCAAATCATATTGCTAATTTAGAAGCCCATAAGATGAGAAAGCGGAATCCCAGAAATCCCTAATCAGCCCAAAGACTGTAAAGAGAAAGACTCGAGTGAGCATGTGCTTTGCTTATACAGTGGTCCCTCCACATTCACTGGGGTTAGGAGTGAAGGACCCCCATGAATGTGGTAAAACCGCAAATAAAAAACCACTACAGTAGTCCCTCGGGTTACGAAATTAATTCGTTCCGCGGCTCCGTTCGTAACCCGAGTAATTTCGCAACCCGAAAAGGCTAGCGGCTAGCGCTGGAAAGCCGCTAGCCGCGCTTTGCGGTTTGAATTTCGCGCCGAAAAAAATTCGTAACCCGAAAAAAACATCGTATCCCGGAACAGTTTTTTCCAATGTAACTTTTTCGTATCCCGGAAATTTCGTAACGCGATCAATTCGTATCCCGGGGTACCACTGTATTCTTTTTACCTGAAAGAACACCTCTCTTGGAATCTTCAGGTTCTCCAGCACAACTCATATGGTCAACTTCTGCCAGAGTTGCACTGGAGGACCTAAAGATTCCTAGAGAGGACACAGTAATCAAAACCGCAAATAATCAAATCTGCAAAAGTCAAAGCCTCAAATGTGGAGGACCAACTATGTAAGATTCTAGAATTATATATAGCAGAATGGGGAAAGGAATGTATCTGAAATCTTGGCAAAAGTAGACTATTTTGAGCTAGATGGATCAATGGTCTCACAATATGTAAACCTTTCTTTGCTACTGAGAAGCCCACTGGAATCTCATGTCTGTATTTCTGCTTTCAGATTGGGAAACTACGCAGTGAGCTAGAAGTAGTGAATGGAAATGTGAAAGTGATGTCTGAGATGCTAACTGAACTCGTGCCAGGACAAGCTGAACCTTCTGACCTTGAACTGCTCCAGGTAGGAAGTAGCTGGAACAGGACACTTCTCTTTCCCCTGTGAGTAGGGGCTTAATTTGATTCACCCCAGTAACAACAGAGTTGGATTATTATACCCAACAAAATACAAATTGTCATATCCATATCCTGACTAGTAGGCGTGGATTCTTAGCTCCAGCTGCTTATTAGCTTTCACTTCTTAACAATTTACTTAATCTGGGTTTCACAATGTACATTCTCTTACCATGGGTAGGAACTGAACCGGACGTGTAAAGCAATGCAGCAGCGTGTGTTGGAACTGATTCCCCGTATCCTCAATGAACAGCTAACAGAGGAGCTGCTCATTGTCAATGACAATCTCAACAACATTTTCCTACGCCATGAACGGTATTCCTAAATCCTTTCCCCCTTCCCCTGCTCTTTCCTTCTCATTCTCCCAAGCAGAGTAGCCTACCACGTTCCTCTGAAGTTTGTCTCTCTTTTTCTCATAGGTTCGAAAGACTTCAGTCTGGACAGCCTGCTAAAGTAAGTTGCACATTCCTTTCTTTTGAAGCATGCTAACAGCATTTTGTTATTCCTGTTGGTTACTTAGAACATGTTACAATGGTCAGATGCTATAAGAAAAACTTGGAGTGGTAGATCCATATATTTGGTATTGCACATGGAGAGGGTCATGAGGGGAGAGGAAGATGCAATCTATAGGTTACATGCAGTCTCTAACGCCTCACTAGTCCCCTAATTTTGTGAGAGGGTGCAATTTTGAGGCCAGAATATGTCAGCTGTCCCACTGTCCACAGCTTTCCCATCTATTTAGAATATCCCTAGAGGGGAGCAAACATATTCCTCAGCCCTCTTCCATCCAGAATGGTGACTGAAGATAGCTCAGTATCATTTTGAGTCATCATTTGGGCCAGGAAATATCTGTAGAAAAAACCCAAAGTATATCTGGGCACCACTGGGAAGGTGCAACCCACAGAAGGGATTGGTTAGTTGGGAAACTGGCCCCAAGCGAGCTTAACCCAGTTAAGCAATTTAGTTGTCAGGATAGGTCATATATTTTGGTCAGTAATACAAGGTTCAAGCTTCATTTATATACTGCGTTATACAGTGGTGCCTCGGGTTACGAAATTAATTCGTTCCGCGGCTAATTTCGTAACCCGAAAAGCCTTCGTAAGCCGAAAACCCATAGGCGCTAATGGGGAAAAAAGCCGCGGCTCCGCCGCGGCTCCATTTAAAACAGCGCCGGAGTTTTTTCGTAACCCGAAAAAACTTTCGTAACCCGAAACAATAAATCCCTATGGGATTTATTCGTATCCCGAAAAATTCGTAAGCTGGGTATTTCGTATCCCGAGGTACCACTGTACCACCTAAGCAGTGTCTAAGCGGTTTACAACTGTAAGCTAATTTGCCCCAACAATCTGGGTACTCATTTTAGTGACCTTGGAAGGATGCAAGCCTCAGTCAAGCTTGAGCCCTTCTGCTGATCTTGAACTCGCAACCTTATGGTTTTGAGTGAGTGGCTGCAGTAGAGGCATTTAACCACTGCGCCACCAGGGCACCTGGTGTAATGGTACACTGAGGATACCTTAACTTAGGATGCACTTGATCTAAGACTGGTTGTTCCCCACATGACAAACCTAAGTCTTCTGGCTTCTCACACTTTATATGTTTAGCAAAAAATAGTGATATTAAGGATTGCAGTCATTTCTACAATTATTAAACCTGTCTACAATTTTGTGTATGAGTTTTTACTATCAAGTGTATTGGTTGGAGACATACAGTATTGTTGCTGAAGTCAATCTGAAGGCCAGAGGAAAGTATTGTGTTGGAACTCCATTGACTTTACAGTACAGGGGTGGGCACATGTAGAAGGCTAAGGGGCTGCATTAGCCCCACCCTGGAGACCTAGGAAAGATGCAAACACTCAGTGCACTTATTCCAATAAGTGCCTTTTTTAAACAACAGGAAGTGAGCAAAAAGCACTTTTAGTTCACTTTTTGTTATTTGTGTTTCAAATAAGGCATAAATTGGCCCAGGAGGACCCCAGAAATGGTGTAAACACCCCCTGTACCCCTAGAGGATATTTTGGGGAAAACATTTTGACCTATTGGGCATCCAAGAAGCCTTTAAATGAGGAGCAAATGCCCTCCACATCTGCTAGAAATTATTTCAAGGCATTTGGAGGGGGGAAGACCTGTGGGGGCCACATATGGCCCACAGACCACACTTTGTCTACCTCTGATTTATTGAGGCTTGTTTTTTAAGCTTGCATGTCCCACTAATTTTAGTGTCATTGCAGACAAAATGTCTACTTTTTAACTGTTTATGTAGTGCTTTTGAACTGCTAGTTAATACAGAGGAACCACAAAAATATTAATAAAATGAATGGTACTTGCCTGGGTAACCAAGTGTATTTTCAGTGTCTTGTGCACCATGGCCTTTGCATTTGTACATATATGGTACATATACCACATATTTTCCAGGTTTTTGAGTAATGGGTAATGTTTTACAAATCCCAAAATATTAAAATACTCAGTGGAAGTATGCTTGGCTCTTCTACCACAGTCACTGAAACAGCAAGTAAACATTATCTTTAAATTAGGAAAAAACTGCCGAAAATACCAGCAATTTAATTAACATGGGATCCAGTGCTGCACCAGTCGAAAAAGAGCCAGAAGCCACCAACACACTCTCATCTCAGCTTGCAGGAATGAGTGAGTAACCCGTGACCTGTGTAGTTCTTGACTCCCTAATGTCATGATCCTGGTCACCAGCATATCTGCCTCCAGACGCTATATCTTTCCATATATTTTCTTGCTTTAAAAAAAATCCAAAATTCTATGACTATATGGTAGTAGAATCAATTGTGTAGAACCAGCAACATGTGAATTGCTGAATATCCTTAAGTATTGATTGCAAAATAAGTCTGTGTTACGCTCTTTTTGTGTGTGTGTGTGTGTGTGTGTTGGCACAGCTGCTTATATCAGTATCCTAACCCTCACCTAAGAGATGAGGCTAAGAGAACTCCTGTTCACAAACGTTCAGAACAATCTCATACTATCATCTTAATGTACAGTATGTGGGCTGGCAGAGCAATTTGGCACTTATTTATTGTACATGCCAACAAAGAATTCCCACCTTGAATTCCTTCAAATAAACATCCTAGAATGAGGAAACATTTATTCAGATGTTCCCCTATATGTGTATTATTTATGGTCAGTAAACAAATAATGTGTGCTTATCCTGATTTGGTTTGTTATAGCCATTGTATTTCATGTACTCTTTTTGGTACAGTTTTTTCCACACACAAAAAGTGTTAGAAATCACTTTGTTTCTCTCTTATGCCTTGCAGATCTGGGTTCAGGTAGTGTCAGTGCTGGCCTGCAATCTCTTAATAATTCTGGCAAATTGGAGGAAGAGTTTGACATGTTCGCACTAACCCGTGGCAGCTCCTTAGCTGAGCAACGCAAAGAGTGAGTGTCAGCACATGCTATAATTATATATGTGCAATGATGTATGTCACAGAATAAATTATTTAAAATAAGATGATTTTTGCAGACCCCCATAATGTATACAGAGTGGAATTCAGGTTTTTGTTGTATAGTGCGCTCTTGCTTTACACGGGGATCCGTTCTGGACCCCTCCACGTAAAGCAAATAGCGGGTATGCTCGATCCCCATTGAAAACAGTGGGCTTGTGCATGACGCACGCATGTCATTCAACTCCGTCGCGCACCTTTCAGCATAAGCTGAAAGCCACATAAAAGGCGCCTGCATATGGCACTTTTGGTTTATATCCATGAAGATTCGTGTGAATATGACTGTCACTTCTTTTAAATGCAGACTATATATTTAATATGGATATTAACGCATGTGTGATCTGAAGGCACACAAACACAACAATATTAACACATACATTTAACATAACACCATGATCCTCTGACCGTTGATGCCTTTTCCATGTCACTTTAACAAGTTGCTAAACTCTCATATCTAGCATTTCATGAGCAGAGAAAAGTTAGGAACTATAACATTGCAAACATGTATGTAGGATGGAGACCGAGAAGGGTCTAGATTGGCTCAGATAACAGCGCTATCTGGCATGCTGCAGGTGAAGCAGAAATTCGTAAACAACTTGGTTCAGCTAAAGCACTTGGGACTTTAACTCTTTGAGATTTCTACTTCCAATGAAGGTAAAACTTTCTCATTTGGACCACAGCTGGCACGTTTTGCCTATACAGCACCTAAACATTTTTGCATACGAAACAGCATGGAGGCTTCTTTAGAAATTCAAAGGTCTAGTAGTCTCCCCTGGACAGGGACAGCTTGGATCTCAAGGAGAGTTACTTTTCTTTTGCTAATAGAGTTGAATTTTTATTACCTGGCTTTTACTGCTCTTTGTTTCCCAGTCCCCACATGACCAAAAAATGCGAGTAGTCTCTGGGTGCACTGATATCCCAAATGATCTCAACTGAACTGAAGTAACCTCTTAAGACAAAATGTAGGCCTGTCACTCTGACGTTGTCATTTTTTCCTTCTCCTGTATGGTTTTTAACACCTTGTCTGATGAAAAAGCCAGTGGAGCTTTGAAACCATGCGTGATGTATTTTGTGTTTTTCTGGTTGATCCAATAAAGGTATTACTGTTCTGTGGATTTGGAGCTTTATTGTACTTTGCTGCATGGCCAATATGGCTATCCCTGAATATGTTTCCTAAAGATGAATGGTTTCCATTTCCAGTGTATTTTAATTAGAATTTTATTTTTTCAAATTGTTTTGATTCAGCTTGCTTGTATCCAGTTTGTCTGGATACAGAAAAAAAACCACATGTGTATTATTGCTCTTCTACTGCCTTCTATTTGCCTTTTGCAAAATGGATTGAAGTGCAACAGCTGTTCAGGCCACTTTTGATTTCCCAGGTTGGGATCTTCTTTAGTGCTAGAATTCTAGACTTCAGGAACAGACTGTCTGTTTTCTAACCCCATACAGAGACTGATCTTTTAGAAGGCATGGCTTTATTGTTCATTTTGTGCGCGTGCGCACACACACACACACACACACACACACTGCTTACACGTGTGTAAGAGTGTGTGTGTTTATATACAGATGGTATCTGTGAGTCTTCATTAGCACATACTTTGTTCTCCACTACTTGTTTTCCTTGGCTTGTTCTCATTCTCTAATGGCCTTCAAGAATTGTAGCAGCAGTGGGGTGGATATTTTATTTTTAATAGTATGGTCCAAATGGAGTGTAGCGCTGTGTGTAAGTGCCTTAGAGAATGTTGGGCAGTCTAAATGTAACCCCCAATGCAGAATAATGTTCAGCTAGTAATTTCTTCTGGTGGTTGGATGGGATGGTCCTTGTGAGCCATCTTCCAATTCCATTTCTTCTGTTTTTCATGTTGGTAACCTGGAAATGGAGGTGCACCTGTCATGCCATAACTAGAAAGCATTGCAGTGTTTTACTGTGGCAAGCTAGAATGGAATTTTGAAGATTTGAGAAGTGTGCTGTTTCCATTTGAAAACATATCTGGTAAACACAAGATGCTGTCATGCCTGCTTGGATATAGCCATTTATATTTGGCTGGCAAGGATTTTTTTTCTACAAGGAAAGAGCTTGCTTCGCCTTGTACTATGTAGTGTTGTTTACTTCTTAGGTCATATGCCTTGTTTGCGCCTGTTCTTCCAGTGACAGTAATTTTAGATGTTATGAAAGTTGCTAGACAAGCTAAGAGCACAAGCTGTGGGCCTCAATATAAAGATGGGCCAAAAGTTTTGAAAGCCAAAACTATTCCCACTCCCTTACAACAACAGCTGTTATTGTAATTATTGTTATTAAAATATTTATGTCTTGCCTTACTACACAAAAATGATAAAATCAGTTTGATCAAAGTAAAATAATTGTACTTAACATTTATAAAACATTCCTCCAGTGATCTCAAGGTGGTGTACATGGATCTCTTCCACCCCTCTTTATTCTCACAAAAAATGATGAAACAGGTCAGACAGGGAGTGAATAATCAAAGTCATCTAGTGAATTTCATGGTTCATTAGCTACTACAGTTTCCATTTCCCAGTCTACTGTCCAAGTATTGACAGTAGCACTGCTGTTTATGATGACTACAGTTGTTGCTTTAAAAATCCCCTGTGCATCATGTTACATCCTGGATTATGCCATAGAATCACACACAGAGGATGATTGGAGTAGTAGGAGAAGGTGGCTGCCATGAAAGAGGGATCTGTCAAGTCCCTTCCCTCTTAGAAACCTCTTCCCATCATGATGTAGCATTATACAGAACATCTTCTCTGAGGAAAAGTAATGGCTGGTGGCTATTGAAGGGGGCACAGCAGATGCTGTGTATGTTTCTTCTCCCTCCCCCCACATACACACAATTTCTCAAGCCCCTATCCCCTGAAAAATTGCCAAATATACACATATCGCCTTCAAATAGAGCAGGAAAGATAAGAAGCCCTTTCCAGCTCATTGTACCAGGAACTTGATTCTAAATCTGAAACATAAAGATGATTAAAAAAAATACTGACCTAGCTTGCAGGAGGACTGTTTTAAAAATTACTATGAGAAGTATAGAAATCAAATGCAAAGCATTGCTAGTCTGTAGAGGAGCTTGTTTTGACCTTTTACTTGGCTAATTTTCTGGTTCCTCTCAACTCTGTGGTTTGACTTAGGTTCACCCCTGTTGATGCTAGAAACAGATGTTTGTTATGGGCAATGTACAGTTCTCTTTGAGCATAAAACCCATACACACATCCAAACACTTAGCAAACTAGGCTAGATGCCAGTATGCTTCTAGATGTCATTGGCACAGTTCTCAATGCTTCTAAAGGTTTTATAATGCTTGACTCAGAGACTGCTTTCTCAAAGAGCCTGGCTGATTCACTGACTGAAAGGAGTCCGGATGCTGAGTACACATACCAGTGTATGAAGGGTGCTCTCAGCAAATTGTTCGCTGTAAGCCTGGGCATGAAATAGAGTAGATGTGTGTAGAGAAATAGCCAGAAGCTGCTGATCTGAGGCTGAAGCTCAACCTCTGGACATACACTCTGGTCATTCTCTCCCACCCTGGAAGCTATAGAGGAACTGAGTGGTATATTTTCTTCAGCACAACCTGATCCTTCTGTGACCGAGGTGGGTGGAGTGTGATCTTTCCACTAAAGAGGCACCTTCTATTTTTTCCTCATTCTCTCACTGGACTAACTGCCTTCTACTTCAGCTTTCTTGCCAGCTTGGAACAGCCTGTTCTGCAGCCCCCACACCTATTGGTCTGCCTTTCTTTTTCCTAAGCTTTGCTGCCTGAACAAGACCTCCTTTCTGGGCAACCACAGGACCTGGACTTGCCTGTCTTCCCAGAACCCCATGAACGTGTGTGTGCAGAATTTTTGGCAACAGCTCAAACCCTTTCTGCCATTCTGCCTCATCAGTGGCATGGTGGTAGCACTCTTCTTCATCATTGATGCCATCGTGCACAGCGGGCCCTTCACTGACAAGCACTTCTTTGAAAAGTTTGAACAAAGGTGGCCCAATCCCCTGGCTCTGAGAAGGAACAGTTCCCAGTGACCATGGGAGGGTCAAAGACATGGCCTGCGGGAACTCACTGCTGGCACATCATCGTCCCAGGGCATTTTGGCCTACCTGTGTAAGAAATAATCTGCATCAGTGAGAGGGTGAGGGCAAAGGGTGTGGTGGTGTGCATTCTAAAGCAAGGCATGGAACAATTGGTGCTTGTGGGTTGCAAGCATGTAACAGTTTCTCTGAGTTTATATTTGGTTGCAAAAGTATTTCTGTATTTGTGCGTGCCCTGATTAATCAGGACAATTATCTTTGTCCAAGGCCAATTATAATTAATATAATAAGTTTCTCCTGAGTCAAAGAAATGTGAAAGTTTACAAAATGCATTAGTATCGAATGCTTAAGTAGAATGAAACAAAGATAAATGTGGGGCTATGTATATGAGATAGTTTTGCAGCAGCAATATTGTACTGTTTGCAGCTGTATAAGAATCACAGCTTCTATTTTTAATTTACAAAAACCCACTGCCTTCAAAGCAGCATTAAATCAATGGACAGTGCTTCCATAAATTCACAAAGTCTCCTTCTCCCATTTTTAGTTTGGTTCTATTGTCCACTTGAGCATGTGTATGCTGACACATCCCCTAAAGATTTCAATACTGTATTTATGTTTCTGGCTTCAGACAGGATACAAGCTGCTATAATCTTTAAGAGATTCTCTGCTTGGGTATGTTACCTTTAATCAGGTTCCATCTTTCAGGGTGAAGTATGAAGATCCTCTAGCCACAAAAGGACTAGCTGGAGCCTTGGATGCCAGACAGCAAAATACAGGCGCGGTGAGTAGCAATCTGTAAAGGAGTTTCATGCAACCCAACTGTAACAAACCACCCAAGGCATTAGTTGTAGATCCATAGAGATCACCTTTCCCCAGTCTTGTGCCTGCCACTTGAATTAGACTCCTATTAACCTTAGCAAGCATGGTCGTTGGCTGGGGATGATGGGAATCATGGATTAGATTGGGAAAGGCTAATGCAAATCATTACTTCTTCTAGAACACTAGAACTATCCTAGAACACGGCCTCATAGCCCGAAAACAAAAAACTATATCAGAGCTACTTTAGATGACAGTTGTACAGCTTCTTGTATTTAAACATATACTTAATATCGAAACCAGGGCTTTTACATCTCCCCAATGTTTTGCTTTACAGTGGTTATCTACCTCCCCATGGTTAAGAGATGCATAGCTTGTATGTATCTCCTTACCACTTGAGATATTACTGACATATGCCACCTAATTCCACATAATTAACTTTTAGATTGTACACCATAGGCAGTAACTTTTAAAAGTAGAGTAACTTTTAAAAACTATTCTCAGCATGTACAGAAGCGTAAAACATTTGAAGGCTAGTAATAGTAATAGCTCAGTTCAATAATATCTTTGAATTATACTGCACATTAGTAAACAAACAAAACCTTAGCAGCTATTATAAAAGTATAGGAAGTAAAGCCTTAAAAGCCAACAGCCAAATGGGGCCAGCAATTTACAAAAATACAATGCAATATCAAAGTAACTCTTCTAGCCCCCAACAAGCAAATCTTTATTCTTGTCAGCAGATCCATCCAGAGACTATAGACAGTTGTTTCATTGTCAAATATACCATCATCTTGAGATTGGGCTGGCTTTATGATGCTGCAAGCACCAGCAAGAGTTTATCTAAATTGTAACTTTGATTTGAAGGCTAGCAGGCGACCCTTACTAAAGACACAGAAGAAAGAACTGGTTCTGTGTCTCATATCTTTATATCACTAGAGGCAATGCAACCCGCTCTTTTGTGATCTCTAGCCCCAAGCTCAGTTTGTAATTCTCTCATATTACAGGAAAAAGGGAAATATCTACCAACTTTTATTTGTAGAGGAGGGCTGGTGTTCTTGCTAGGCTAATGAACATGGAACATTTGCTTGTCTGCCTTCCACTCTGCCCCACATCTTCCACTTTTCAAGGCGAACTGTTTTTTAACTAGCTGGAGCCAGGTGTGTCCAATGATGGAGCCCCCATTGCAAACTGGATGGAACGTCAAGGAATGGTGAGAATGTGTTTCTGTTAGAGAAAAGGAAAGTCAAAAGGCTGCTAAGCAAGGGTGTGGAGCTGACGGAACACTGTATGGGGACAAACACCAAAATCGTATGACTGGGCCATGAAAACAGTCTAGGAAGTATATTTAAGACTTCCATCCCCCTCAATTTACTGTAGGATTGCACATCTTTTGGCCCTCTAGATGTTGCTGGACTTCCATGTCCCATCAAACACAATCAAAATAGCCAGTGGGATATGATACAAGATCCACTCCAGCAACATTTGGAGGGGCAAAATTTACCCACTCTGGTTTGCCTAATGTGATAAAAAAAAATGTGGTCTCTCAATAGAGCACATCTCCAACTAACACTAGCATTGCACCACTGTCTACACAAGCAACACTGGTGTGCACTAGAGAATATAGCTGTTTTTCCAAACAAGGAAGATCACCAGTGGGGTGAAGGGAGGTCAACAGGTGGCCACCTCTTAAGTTTCTATACCACACAAAAGATTTAACTCTTTAAAATCACCTTTTTTTCCCTATTTTTCCCACTAAAAATTTCCCTTTAAGTGTCTGTCTCTTCTGAAGACTCTCTACAACTTGCAGTAAATTCTAGCTTGGCCTGAGTGTATCCTAGCAACATGATTAGCACCAGGCTGCCTGTCATTCTGAGGTCCCCAGTGTAATAAAAATAATTGAATCAGTTGAGGAAATTGTCTGACACCCACATAAACATACCACTTGAGATGCCTTGTCTAAGGTGCCCCCACACATCGTTCCAGCTGGCTTGTATAAGTAAGCTTCTCTCCCCTCTGTTCAAGAAAGCTCTTCTGGGGGATAAAGGGAATTTTGGCATAATCCTAAATTATCCCTCTCCTCCCCAAACCCCACTGCTGTTATGATAAGCAGTCTGATAAAGAAAAAGAAGAGCTTTCCCTTGACAGAGGAAAGAGAGAGTGACCTAGGAATAGCTCTGGATACTTGCTTTGAAGAAGCTTTCTTATCTTAGGGAAGATGAATTCTGATGCTTTGGGTTGCTCTCTTCCTTTCCACCACTGTGGCAACAAAGGATCTGCAAATTTAACTGCACTGAATGTCAAACGCCTCTTTGCTTTTTAGTTCTGTCTAAGGTGATCTGTGGGAACAATTGGTATTCCTTCTTCATTTCACTTATTTTTGAAATTTCCTATTGTGTTCAAAGGTCTCTGGATTTGGGCCAGCTTCTTTTGCATTACATCAAAGGGTTGTGGGAGGTACTTTTCCACTGATCAATTTTATTGCAAAAGGGAAAGCTCTCACATTTGAAAATGCTTGTGGTTGAGATAAATTTCACTTTTTCAAACTCAAGTGCTTGGCTTTGCACAGGGACCAGTTTTGAAAAGGTTGGGAGTGAGTGTTTCTTCACCTTCCTTCATTTTCTTCGCATGAGAATACAGCATGCATCTGTTTCAGACAGAGATCAAATATCTTCGGGTTAGCAGAGTTGTTACCAGTGTGTGTCTGCATAACCTAGTTTCCATTATTTGTAAGTTTATATAAATTGCTTTCTTGAATCAAATCCAGTTCCATCAAGTCACAAACCAACAGTCTGATCCCAGCAGCAGCCAGCTACCTCAAATAACACACAATCATAGCACAAAAGTAATAGACATTTGATGTGTTTCATATTAAGCATAGTCTCTCTTGCATGAGTCTGTCTAAGCAACTGGAAAGAAGCATGCTGAACATGGGTGGATTATTCAAGTGCCCAAGGTTCTGCAAAAAAAGCAAAAACAGAAGAATCTTATATTGTTGTTTCCATTTAAGTAATTTAGTCTATGTGCAAGACAAAGCCTTTGATCCATTCCAGCAGTTGTAGATTTTCCACAAACTATATGATGTTTCACCAACTGAACATAGAAATGTGGTAATTTTCTTACATGACAGTGTGAAGGAAAAGGTTTAGATGACACTGGAGCATTACACCTTTTATGAATTTCACTCAGAGTAAAGATTACCCAGAAAATAACATGAAGTGAGAGAATGGATGAAGAAGCCCTAAAAGAGCTGACATGTCAGTGCTGGGGTAACCCTATTTGACTGATAATCTATCTAATCTATACAGAATCTATACAGAAAAAATATAAAGTGATATTGACATCAGGAAATCAAGGGAAAGTGTAGCACACATAGGCACTTGGTGTCACTGGAGTCACTGGAATGTGGTTCACCATGTGTAAATTCTACTTCATTAAAAAAATGTTTCTCCTCTTTGGGAAAGACGGAGAATTTTTGCAGAATATGGTAGTATGCCCTGAAGTGTCCAGAAACGTTTAAAATGTATATGTTTTGGACATGTCATGATTTTTACACCAATGTCATGGTTTTCTATCTGATATTCATTACACCTTGTGATAGCCAGTTTGTTGCAGTTCTCAGAAACATAATGGTACATGAAAATTGTTCTTCACTGCACAAAAATCAAACTGTTGCATACCTATAATGTACATGATCCTTTCTCCTCCTCCCACACTGTGTTACTGAAATCTAATATCAGTGGACACCTTCCACTGTACAATCTATATCTAGTGTACATCATGAGGATCAATAGCTTTGCATCTTTCAGGTTCACTTTCAAAAAATTCCACTTAATTCATAGCAGCTTTTAATATTCTGCCTATGTAACTTTGGAAAAATATAAAGGAAGGTGGGGAATATTCAATTACTCTGGACTATGACTCTGGAGAACAAGCTTCAGTTCTCCACTCAGCCAACACAAGTCCAAAACAGAGAAGTGAAAGTAATGATTAATTAATCTTAATTGACACTGGCATCATTTAAGATTTGAACTTGTAAAAATTACTTTTTTGGACTAAAATTCCTAGAATACCCCAGTCATCATAGTCAGTGGTTATGCTGGCTGCAGAGTTGTGGAAATTGTCCCCCAAAAAAGTAACATTGCCAAATTATGTTTAAAAAGAAAACTGGACTAGTGGTGGGTCCTGAGTGATGTTGCTTGAAAAATATGCATTTGGATGTGGCTGTCAATTAAATGGATGATACAGAAAATAGACTATTTTTTCAGGGATAGATTTATTGCCTGTTTTTCCCTGTCATTCTCTGCTTTGTCCCTTTCTCCTTCCTTGTCAGATTCCGGTCCCCCAGGCAGCCGTCATGGAGGATATTGAGCAGTGGCTCTCCACTGATGTGGTAAGTAGTAGAGTTGAAGCACATGCATATCAGTTAAGAGTTCAACTATGTATTTTTTTTATTGGTTACCTTGGGAAAAAAGCCATAGCTCAGTAGCAAGAAAATGGTTTTTGCCTGTAGAATGTCCAGGTTCATTCTCTGGCATCTCTCAATTAAACTAAGAAATACACCTGTCTGAAACCCTGGAAAGCTATTCCCAGTCCATGTATTCCTGGGGTGAAAATGTAGGGATCTGTGGACAACATGTAATCCTAGGGGCATTCTGCAGCCATCTGGATTTTAGAGCCAGCATGGTGTAGTGGTTTGAGCTTTGGACTATGACTCTGGAGAACAAGTGTCAGTTCTCCACTCAGCCATGGAAACCCACTGGGTGACACTGAGGAAGTCATGCACTCTCTGCCCCAGAAAACCCTGTGATAGGGGCGCCATAGGGTCACCATCAATCAGAAATTACTTAAAAGGTACATCAACAAGGTTGTACCACCCTAGAAGAAGATTTACTTTTTTAAAGGCCCAACAGCCCCTATCCACTAAATCAGCATCTGAAAACCTGCCACTGGAAAATCACTTTCAGTTGTGATATTCAGCCAGTTTCCAACAAAATATTGTGTAGTGCAGCCTGCTGCAAACATAAATATTGCCCTTTGTACCTGCCAGGTCTGCTCACCTTACTGAGTTACATGGATCATAATCTTTCTATGAGAAGAATTTCTTTTATGTAACACCCACTGGTAACCTTCACCATTCTCATTACTTACTAGTTATATAGTTTGCAGTGTGTTGAACTACTGCATATATTCACATATAAGTCTAGAAATTTTAGTCAAAAAATTGACCCCAAAAAACCTGAGTCAGCTTATCTGCAGGTCAATGTAAGTACTGTACTTTAACTTTGACTCATATAAAAAAGGAACCATCCCCTAGTGAAAAGAATGTAATCTGTCCTGCAAACACTGATGCCTTCTACCCTCTCATCCATCCAGCCTTTAAGATGAATCTATCCCTGCAAAAATATCTATTTTCCCTATCATCCATTTAACTGACAGCCACATCCAAAGGCATGTTTTTCAGTTGTGCCTGCTGGAATTTTGTAAGTTCTTTACATTGTTTTCCTTTACTTTCTCCTTTAGATCCTTTGTTACATGCCCCTAAGTTTTACCCTCAACATATCCATGGGTCATATAAAAATCCATACTTTTGGCCACCAAACCTGCCCTCAACATATACATGAGGTCAATTTATAGTTGTGTATATAAGGTAATAACTGATTGCACAACTATATTATCTGAGATGGGTCATCTCCCCCTCCCCAAACAAACACACACTGCAGCCAGGTTTACATCAGCAAAAATTTCACATGTTATCTAAATCTTCTTTCATTACCTGTCTAGTTTCTCATGGGCAAAATGCAGCCAAAACTTAGCCTCGGCTGCTTGCAGCAGACAATCAGTTATGTGAATCATCGTTATCAGTTAATGGCTAAAATGTTAGCCTTTCTCTCTTCCTTTGAATGTGTCCCTTCTGATGATGATGAAATTTCTCTGCATTTCATCCTTTCTTGGGGACATGGTGCAAGTAAAATGATTATCTGAGCATAGTTTTTGGTAGCCATATCCTAACCTGTTTCCTCCTTAAAATTCTACCTTACTTCTACTGGTATGGAAACTTATACCAGATGCCTGACTTGGTCAGAATACACTTCTTTGTCCTTATAATTAAGGCTTCTGAACTTCTGTCTGAAATTCCATGATTCCTATACTGCCCTTTTTTCTCCCTTCTTAGGAAAATGAGACAGAGGATCCAAAGGGTGTCACCAGTGAAGGTAAATTGCTTTCAAACCATGCTGTCTATCTACCCTGAAAGTCTAGTCTCCCATTTGTTCATTTGAATATAGAATGTTCTCTGCAAATGTATAAAAACATCCTGTATAAATGAGGAATTCATGGAAATGATTTCTGCAATTTTCAGTTTTTCATAAGATGGTTGTTAAACCATAACTATATTCCCGTGTCTTCATGTGCAGAAATGCTATGAATGATATTTATTCTCCACTAATGATATGAATTACAGATTTGCCAAAGTATCTGAAATTAGGGCATTTTCTACCTTGGCCCCGCAGATCTGGAACTCCCTTCCTGACGAGCTCCGCTCTGTCTCCTCCCTTGACATGTTTAAGAAGAATCTTAAGACCTCTCTTTTTCGACAAGCTTTCCCCCATGTGTCTTGATTCCATTCTGTTCTCCCCTTGATATGCAATTGGGTGATCCAGCTAGTTTGTTTTTCTGGGTTTTAATATTTGTAAACTTTTTTATATAATTTTAATTGATGATATGTGTTATTGATTTGTTTTATTGTCTCACATTTTTGTTTTGTGTTGTACACCGCTTTGATCAAATTTGGAAAAGCGGTTTATAAATAATAAATATTATTATTATTATTGAGTTGAAGGCTTGTGCATGGCGGCATCCATAGTTTTTTGGTGGTTTTTTCGGCGAGGTGGCCATGTTCTAGAAGAGTTTCTTCCTGACGTTTCGCCAGCATCTGGGCATCTTGATGCCAGCCACAGATGCTGGCAAACGTCAGGAAGAAACTCTTCTAGAACATGGCCACATAGCCCGAAAAACCCACAAAAAACTATCTGAAATTAATCTGACCCTTTAATGTGCTGCAAAATACCAAGTACTCTTCAGGGTTCTAGTTAGATTCCTCCATATCTCCTACTGTTCTCTGCATGTTCTCTCTTACCAGAGTTTGACAAGTTCCTGGAAGAGCGAGCAAAGGTGGCCGACCGACTACCCACACTTCCCAGTCCCTCTGCTGGGGTTCCTCCCCCTTCTACCAGCTCTGGACCCCACCGAAAGAAGGACAAAGAAGAAGATGCCATGTTTGCTTTATGAGTCCTATTGTGAACTGGTGTGCTGTGGTTGCAAGAGGATCTGTGTGCTGCACTACACTCCCCTTCTTGGATGAGGGGGCGAGAAGCAAGAAGGCAGTGGTTAGAGGAAGAGATCTTTGCTCTTTCCTCACTTCCTGCCTCTTTTTTCTAAGCTGCTTTGGGGTTAGATTAATCATTGCTGCATTGGGGGAATTGAGAAATGAATGCTGGAAAAGGGTTACAAAGCTGCCAAAAGTATTGCCAGATGAGTTTGATGGATGTGGCATTTCTCCTGTGTGGTTTAGGCAAACCAAATTTGTTCTCTGTTATTCCGTTTTTTTTCCTTTTCCAGTGAAGAGATTGTAAAAGCCATGCTGAAAATTGGTAGTGAGATTTGTAGTTACTTACCAGTCTCACAAATGACTTCACTGAATTTTAAACACTGTGCAGCTCTCTTCCCCTACAGCTTTCCACACTGTGCCCTCCCCTAACAGAAACAAGAATTATGGATGCAGTTTGTAGTGGCAAGAGAGTGAAGTTGGGAGTAAAGCAGTAATATCGGCCAGGCCACTCTTACATCCCTTCCTGTTGTGCAGGCATTTTTTTCAGAATCTTGCCTGCAGGACATGCAAGTAGCCATTCCAGGTACCAGTCATCTGGAGCACAGAGAAAAGGGGTGTTAGGCGGTACAAAATCCTTCTAAGACTGGCTTCTTCCTATTCTTCAAAGCTTGAAACACCCTAGAGACAAGATTTTCTCTTCAAAAAGAATTCATATTATCCATTAATCATGATTTCTGTGTCCCCACCATAGCCTTTGCCCTTAAAGCTCTGCCCAGTGACCCCTCCTTCTTTACAGTGGAGGCTGAATTCTTTGCACATTAGCAGAGAAAACTGAGGAAGTGGCATTTAGTATATTCAAGATCAGTGGGCAAGGTAATGGTTGCAGTGAAATGCTGAATTATTCCATGTAACTGGGAGACCTGTCTTTTATATTCCATATTAAAAACAACAACAATAAAAACTTTGACTTCAGAAGAGGATTGTGTGCTTTTATGAAGTTTGGATTCTACTTGATAGAATGAAATACAGTCTGGTGAGGAAGAGCAAGAGGCAACCAGGCTTCTGAATGAGGGTTCTTAGGAGCATGCCATAGAGTGTGAATAGCTCCTTAATGACATCTTTCCGGGTGAGTGCAGGGACAGAGGGAAAATTTATTCTCTTGCTCACAGAGGGACACCATTTGTATTTAATTGGTTATAGAATTCTATTTATTAGATCAGTGAAGAAGAATATGTTTCACCACCATAAATGTTGGATTGCAACTCCCATGATCCCTCACCATTAGCCAATTGCCTGTAGCTGGAAGTTGCTGTCCAACAAAATCAGGAGAGCCAACTATTCTCCTTCCCTGTATTAAGTCCAGTCTGTCCAAGTTGCATGGCAAGTAATAGAAGATACATATTTGGGAAAAGTTGTGCAGGCTAAGAAGACATGGATAAATTTGTAAAATTAGTTGGCTCTCAACATTTGCAGCTTCAATTATTTGTGGATTTGATTCATATGTTCTCTAGGAATCTCTAGGTCTTCTAGCATGACTCTGGAAGTTGATAATAGAGTCGTGTTGGAGGACCTAGAGATTCCTAGAGAGTTATTTCAGGTAAAAAAAGGTGTGTTTTTTTTAATTTGCAGTTTTCTCACTTTCATGGGGGTCCTGTGCCCCCAACTCCAGCAAATGTGGGGGGCCCACTGTGATTGCAAAATTCAGATGTTGGGTGCATAGATTTCTTTCCTTCTTTTCTGTCCAACCCAGGTGGGAAAGCATAGGTTTGTATTAATGCAAAGCTTGGCACCCAGAAATTACATTTGAAACTGACTGAACCTATTATTTTCTGTATTGAACTTTTTGTTTAGCCAGATGGATTTTTGTAGAGTTTTTAATTGCTAGCTATACATTTGCTTACATTTGAATTAGCATGTGTAAAGAATCTAAAACTGATTTAACTCTAAGACAGACTGAGGCCTCAGGAATGGAGAGAGGAGAGAAATGCATAGAGATGGCTCCTCTGGCTATTAGAAAACTTCACCCAATCAAATCAACTCCTGTATGACTGTAGTAAGATAAAAGGAGCCTTTAGTAGTTTTTACTGGAGCCCATGTTGCTCCAGTAAAATACATCATGGGAGAAACACCATTAGGGAGGAGGATGTGATGGTTTAACATTGGTGACACCCCCAGCACACAGAAAGGAATAACACTACCTATGTTATCCAGGAGAGGTATAGGACAAAAGTCAACTGAAAGCAGCAACCCTATGGACTTCCAAGCTCACTTAGCAAATAAACTACACACTACCAAATGTTTAATTCAGTTCCATAATAAACAGGAAATGCATGTGAAGAGGTGCCTTAACAGGGCAATCCTATACACTAATTATGGTGGGATTCAGATACACCAGTGTTGCTTCTGGAGAACAGCTTTACCTACTATAGTCACAGAATCTAAGAGGAGGAGGGGAGGAAAAGTGTGCCTCTCAAATAGTAGCAGAATGGCAGGTGCATATAAAGCATCCCTATGAACTTTTACCACTTGATGCCCCCAAAATTCATGTTCCATATGGACCATGGGTGGTGAAGAGAATCTAAGCCAGGAGTGTGTCCACCATGTTGCCATGCTCCCTGTTTGCAAGTAACAGAGAAATTAGGAGTGGTCACAGGTTAGATATAGCCATGGGAGCCCTATGATGTTATATGCTGAAACCAACTGAGGTTGAGATCCACACTGGAAAACATTTTACATGAAAGGAAGGGGAGGGGGAGAGCAAAGAAATAGCAAATATGGAAAATACAAGCCTAAGGGCAGGGAACCATCTAATTAAAAATAATAACAATTGTAAGCCGCTCTGAGAGCCTTTAGGGCTGAAGGGCAGGGTATAAGTACCGTAAATAAATAAGACTTTCTCCAAGGATTACTGGCTCAAATCCACATAGGGTTTTTCTCCTTTATCATGGTAGTCACAGTTGCAGGGAAGAGGATGGTGATGTTCTGTACAGCTACAAGGGCATACAAATGTATGCACACATGCTTCCAGGATCACTGGTTCAAGTAACCTCCCCCCAATTGAGTTATACATAAAACACCCCTATATTAACTGGGAAAGTCCTCCTGCCAGAAAGGGATGGGCGATGAGAGAGAAGGTCATTAAAATCTGCCAAGCCAGCTCTGCAGCATTGGAAGCTTCCTGCTCATTCTGCTGTTTGGCTTCCTGGACTTCTGCTCCCAAGGTTTGCCATGAAGGCAGCATTGAACCAGGTTCATTTACTTTGGGACATGAGCAGCTGGAAAAGGGAAGTATTCAACCGTTTTGATGCTTGGCATTTCATGAACTGTTGGAAATAAACCATCCCATCATGATCACGATATTGTCAGGCATTGCCTTGACATGTAAGAGCTAGCTGCAGGGGGAAAGGAAGCCTGGAGGCACTCAGCAATGCCTGAGATGTTGCAAGGACTGCCCTAAAAGCATCAGAAGGGCAATGGTCATCTAGGGTGGTGAAAAAGTATGAACAGGTAAAATATCGTAGTCATATTTTGCAGACACTTTTGTCCCAGAGCATCCCAGAATCTGCTTGTAAATGCCAGGAGCAGGAGGCCATTGCCTGCTGTGGAGCTCAGAGGTCATGAGCACACGCTTCCAGACAGAGGGTTACAGACCACATCTACCAATAATCTTGATAGGTAGTTCCATGAAGTCCAATTCCAAGGTCTGAAAAGGGATATAACTTCAGGTGTATACTAAAGTCAAGCTAGCTGACGTGTGAGATTGGCATTTCACACATACACCACGTACCAAGGACTGGTACCATGTTTGTGTTCATTGGCTGCAATTGTTTCTTTTTGTTTTTTCCAGGACATTTACCAAGGACCAGCAGCCCATGGCTTGTGGGCCGGCACCCATCTGTGGGCCACTATTTTTGTGTACAGTCACCCCTCCTTTTTCACAGGGGATCCGTTAAAGACCCCCTCGTGAAAATGGAGTTTCGCATATATTCATGCCCCATTGGCTTGAATATTGGCGCAGGTGTGTGGCGGCACAGAGGTGCAAGCGCGTGTGGGCACATGTCCCATTCATTCTCCCTCTGTTCATCCTCCACGCATAAGCGAGGGACGCGAGTCTGAAGACCGCAAGAATGGAGGGAGGACTGTAACTTTGGTCTAGACAAATGCCTCTCAAACTTTGCCCCTCCAGATGTTTTAGACTTCAGCTCCCCAGAGCGCCAAAGAGTCTGGCCAATGGTGAAGAATTCTAGGAGCTAGAGTCCAAAATCTGGAAGACCACAGGTTGAGAACCACTGGTTGAAAGGAATATAAGAGAAGATATAAGCATGTTTCTCACCTGTGCCAGCATGCTATTCTCCTCTTGACTCGTACACTGTTTTGGCTATTCTGCCTATATATAATTAGAGTAGTTAATTAAACTCCTTGTCCCCAGTTTTCCTACATAAAAACAGTTTTAACTACAACCTAGAAAAGTTAGGTATTGGACTATAGTTCCCAGAATCCATAGGGCAAACTAACTGGAGGAGTCTGGGAGTTGTAATCCAAGCTCTGGTGTTATCAGTTTTGTTGGTTCATGTGCTACCATGAGCTAGAAAGCAAAAAGTGCAAGAGTGTCTATGTATAAAATGGAGGGAAAGAACTGATTTATCAAATAAACAAAACGAACAGGTAAAATTAAAAAGAGGGAGAGAAAAGGCCCATAACAAGTGTATGCTGTTGCAGCAGCAGTAGTCTCAATGGTATCTGCCACAATTGTTTACTGAATGAACTAGATATTACAGTGGACAGATAGTTCAGCTCTGAACAATTGGACCAATTAAAAATTAAATCTAGTAAATCAATTAAACCTTATTTGAATGATGAGGAAGCCATATTGTTTACCACAAAAGATGTGATTGGAGCCACTGAAGCAGCAGATGCTGCTGAAATTGATATGGTCATATTTCACTGAGCAGGTGCAAATACAATGGATCCAAGTAGCTGGTAGTAAAACCATATTTCCCAGCGCCATAACCTGCCTGTGTCAATGCTGGCAAAATACAAATCTGCCTGTTCTGCCAACAGAAGCACTACATGGCAAGCGATGCCCAGGGCCAATGCCTTGGAAAGGTAACTACTTGCAATTAGTTATGTTCTGGGTAATGAAGGTGTAATCAAATTACAATTCAAAAGCAACACAAATAAGATACTTTAGGTAAGTAAGATACTTTAAGTTATTTTATTGATATGATAAGCAAAGATTTCTAGTTATTTCAGGAGTTAGTTTCTAGAGGTATTTTAAAGACATTTTCACAAGATTTTCTTCCCTTTTAAAAAAAATTATGCTAATAACACTAATGAGAACGTAATGAGCAACAAGTCACTTTTCCATTGATTTAGTAATAGGAATAAATGACTTTTTAAGTTGTTTTCCAAATTCTGGTCTGCATATACAGAATGCCTTAAAGAGGTGAAGAATTTTTGTTTTGACAGGCCTTTGCTGAACGATTGCTCAATGGAGAAAGGGCTTTCACGTATTATATTGTCTATATACTTTGCTGATGATGTTTTCTTTTTAATGGTCATACTTTCAATTGATTTCAGTTCTGTTGATAGTTTAATTATACTTTTATATGATGTATCTGTTTTAACTTTTGTAAGCCACCTTGACTCCCAGGGCTGAAGAAAAGGTGGGATATAACTATATTGTTGTTCAAAGATATAGCCGTGTTAGTCTGTAGAATCAGTATGTAGAGAGATCTTGTAGCACCTTTGAGACTACCAGCTTAGTCTACCAGCTTAGTCTATCTCTGTGAGATTGATGTTATGTGTTTTAGCTGGTTTATGTGTTTTAACTGATGTTCTGTTGTATATTAATCTGTTGTTGCTCCTCACCTCAATCCATGGGGAGAAGCAGGTAATGAATTATTATTATTATTATTATTATTATTATTATTATTATTATTATTATTAAACTGCAGAGAAAACAAACATCCAAGGCTGGGGCAGATTATGCCATAGTGCTTTCTAATAATAATAAAAAAGAGTCCCAGGATTACAGCTTTCAAACTGCTACTTACCAACTTCACACCTTTTCCAACATAGAAAATGAAATCTCATTCTTTTACCATTTAAGAGTGCATATCCATGACCAAGTGAACCAGCAGATGTCAGCAGAGTTCTACAATGCAAAGACCGCAGGCTGTTTCAGTTAAATTCCAATCCAAGGCTGACTTTCACTCATATGGGGATGGAGATCAGATTCGGGGTTAAATGAGAACGATGCCTCCTTAATTCGCATCCTAATCCACGTTTTAGGCCAGTGGGAATGCCACCAACATCATGCAATTGCCCTCCCTTTTTCATAGAATTTCATCAGCGATTCTGGGCAACATTGTCTTCCTCTTGTGACCCTCCTGCATTTTACCACAGCTTCTTCCATTGCCTTTATTCCCAAAATAAAATATCTCTTCCAAAGGAAAAAGTGGAATAACTGCACAATCCGTTTGACTAGTAGTATCCCCTCGCCTGGAAGCACCCATGGGTGCCTTAATAGTGCACCCATCTATCTGCTGCACTAGGATAAAGAAGGGACATCATAGGTTTTAAGGCTCTTTTCAACAGTGCATACTTGGATCCCTTTCTCACCATTCAACCTTCCAGAAGTTGTTAGACTGCAACTCCAACCATTCATCATCATTACCATTTTAGTAGCAAGGGCTGCTGGGAGCTGCAATGCAACAATATAAGAAAAGCCACATAACTCCCACCCTTGATTTATATTTTTCTTATTATTTCTATATTTGCCTATGTGTATGCTTGCAAAACTCTGTTCTCTCCTTTTTTGCTGACGCACATCCTGTTTCTTGGCAACATGAAGTTTGCATTCTGCTCTTCAACGTCCTTTTTCTTCTTCTTTTTGTGGTTTATCTTAAGTAGGAGGGGCAGATTTATTCTTTTGGCTGCACTACTGACAAACTTTTGAGTTTTGTTCAATTGTTTCTGTCCCCTCACCATTCCTCACACAAACACTGTGGCTCATCTCAGGAATTCTCTACTCTAATATAGGCAGGCATTGTTCCTGCAACCACTCCTCCATGTTGGGGAAAACTGCACCAGTTGTATTTCTTCCTGGCAAAGAGAAGTGGTAGATACAGAAACTTCCAGGAGAGGAAAGAAAGGGGCACTATCCTACTTAACTGTTGAGCAATACTTAGAAGTCTCACAGCAGTGCTGTTTCAGAAAGCAGAAGTAAGATCCCAACTTTTTTCATTTTCAAAAGAACACATACTTTGAGCATTTTTAAAGTATATAATTACTGACTTGTGATTTTGAAAATGACCGGCAGTTTGCAATGTTTGCTCTGTATGTCTAAGGGCAAACTGTCCTCCAGAGCCTTTATCATGCTTTCCTTATTATAAAAAAGTTTTTAAAATTAATAACTACTTGTTACAGACATACCTCAATTAACAAAGCCTCTGAGAAAGAAGTGCCTTTTTACAAAGTCTTTTTAGAGGAGCCCAAACCAGCCCCCCTCTTTTCTTGTCTTCTATCTAGCTGTCTGTAAGGATATTAGTTCTCAATTTATAGATCCGATCTTGAAAAGTTCCCAAACAGATTTGATAGCTTCGATATTTTCCTTCTTCTTCTCTTCTAAAGAATCTATTTGGGAGATTTTCATTGTTAGTATGTTCCACTACGAATACTTTGGTAAAATCTCATCATGGCTCACCCTAATCCTAGTCAAGACTGTGTATCTGTTATTGATTTAGAAACTGGTTGTTGAATTGCCAATGAAGTATACATACAGAAATTCTTGTACCTGAAGGCTGGGTTTCTTACCTTGATTTTCCCTTATGTTCTACTTTTGCCCTTTTATGCCTGTTTAATTATCATAATTAAGTTGATTTGTTAGTTGCACTCCATCCCTGCACTGTTTAAAAAAGATTAAAAACCTGTTTTTCAATACCAGAAGTGAATCTTTCACCTGTTTTTATTTGAGTGCATCTTTGGTGAACCCAGCAGAGTTGCCCATCCTGCTTTATTATTCCCTCCAATCAGTCAAAAGTTTAAAGTGAGACAATCCTTTCTTGTTGTGTCCCTTCACATCATATCAAGATGTTTTCTTGGAAAGTTTTCTCCAGAAGGGGTTAGCCTTCCTCTGAGGGTGAGAGTGTGTGACTTGGCCAAGGTCAGTGGGTTTCCATGGCTGAGCCAGGGACTTGAATCCTGGTCTCAAGAATAGTGTTGCCAACAAGCCTCGAAGATATTCCCTGGAATGTTTTACCAAAATCCCAAATCCCTCGAATTCCCCAATATTTATTATTATTATTATTATTATTATTATTATTATTATTATTCCGTCAAAATCTCCAGAAAGAAATTAATTAAATTCCCCGGATTCGCAGGAAATTGGCAAAACTGCTCAAGAGTCATAGTCCAATGCACAAACCACTACACCCACACTGGCTCACAATCCATTCTACCACCTCAAAGATCTGCCACTAGCCCTGATTTTGTTCCAGCGTTGAAGACTGGGTATTAATCTCTTTCTTTTCAGAAATGCTAACAACAGGCATATATACAGTGGACCCTTGTTATACACTGGGGTTTGGTTCCAAGATCCCCCGTGGATAACAAAATCCGTGGATGCTCAAGTCCCATTAAATATAATGACATAGCAAAATGGTGTCCCTTATAAAAAATGGAAAATCAAGATTTGAGATTTGAAATTTATACTTTTTTGAACATTTTCAAACCGTGGATGCTTGAAAGCGTGTATAAGAAATTCGTGTATAAGAAGGGCCGATTGTACATGACTACAAATTGACCTCATGTATAAGTCAAGGGCAAGATGGGGCCAAAATTACAGATTGTGATTTGACCCATGTAGAAGTCAAAGATAAAACTTAAGAGCATGTAACAAAGGATCTAAAGGATGAAGTAAGGCAGTACAATGCCAAAGAACTTGCAAAAATCCAGCAGGCATAACTGTTTGTGCTCAGACTAAAGGCTGGATGGATGAGAGAGCAGTGGAGGGTGAATGCTTGCAGGACAGACTGAACTCTTTTGCCTTTCATCAGGGGGTGGTACCTTTTTAATAAGAATTAAAGTACAATACTTACATTGACCCATGGATAAGATAACTAATTTTTTTTGAGGGGTCACTTTTTTGACAAAAATTTCTAGACTTATATATGAGTATATACAGTGATCTGGAATAACCCTTTATGAACTGCTGATGGCTAGAAATATTTGCGCTGTAATGACTATCAGTGCCCTTCCTGTCACTTGCATATATTGCTGTTCATCGCTAAAACGATTCAATGTTATTTGAGGTCAAAGTTGTTTTTACAAGTGCAATATTTGGGGAAAGTCAAGTACAACCACTTTTTGCCACCAGAAAGGTGATTTCACACACCTTGCATGCTACCAACAAACAATCACATTGCTGGATGATTCACAAAGAACTGGCACAAGGTTAATTGGCCAAGCCTTAAACTCAGATAATCAGAGTTTGGTTATAGGATTGCAGTCAGATTAGTGTGACTAGCACTAACAACATGGGTTTGCCTTATGGCATCCCTACAGATATGGGGGGAAGGCAGCAACTCCTTTATTACTATACTGGCTGGGGGATGATGGGAATTATAGTCCATCACATTTGAAGCGTCCCAGGTTGAAGAACACTGCCTTAAGGCATTGCTTGACCAGAATCTCAAACCTGAATATTAATAGACTGGAACATTAATATAATACTTCTCAGGGGAACTAAATATTCCAAAGTACTTCCTGCAGAACAGGGAGCAGGGAGAGATGAGAGCTGAGCCAGAATCTGAAGGGAAATTGCTGAGCTTCTCTCTAGAGATCTGATGCAGAGCAGGATAATTTGCTATCAACAGGAATGTCAAAAGAGAGCCAGCACTATGTAGTAGTTTGAACTGAACACTGTGCCTCATTTCCACTTAGAAATAAATTGCTTTGCGATCCAAATTGATAGATCGGTTCGTCAGCAGAGCGTGGTTCACACTACATTTGTCTCAATCATATTTTCTTGCTGTAAAACAAAATAAAATAATCCACTTGTGATTCACACTGACTAATGAATCAATTCAATTTAAACTGTTTCCTGTGGGAGTCTCTCAAAATAACCCACTTGTAGTTCACATTGGCAAATGAATCGGTTCAATTGGAAGCATTTTCAGCAGGATTTTTTTTCTCTGTCTATCACTGCAATCTCTTTTACGTTCTTCTGGCACTGGGCCAAGAGAGAGGGGGAGGGTCAAAGGGTGGGTGGACACAGGTTGTTAATTTCCGCTTCCCACCTGGTGACCCCTTATGTCATTGTAAATCGATTCCGATCCACATCTGATTCACACTGACACTGAACTGATTCGTGAATTCAATTCTTCAAATCAGTTCTTTAAATCGATTCTGATCCGCATCTGGTTCACACTTGCGCAGAATCTATTTATCCAAAAAGACACAGAAAAAATCAGCGTCAAAAAGGCGTGGGTTAAATAGGTCCAGTGCATGGCCACCTCTTCGAAAGTGCGAACCAGGATAATTTAAACCACTTCAAACCAATTTGAAAACCAGTTTAAAACTTAGTGAAAATGAGGCCCTGGACTATGACTCTAGAGATCAGGCTGTAAATGTCTGCTCAGCCATGGAAACCCATTGGATGACCTTGCATGAGTCACACACTTTCAGCCCCAGAAAACCCCATGATAGGTTCACCTTAGGCAAACTCCCTTGGAGTGTAGTGGAATCTCCTTCCTTAGAGGTTTTTAGACAGAGGCTGGATGGCCATTTGTCAGATGTGCTTTGATTTAGATTTCCTGCATGGCAGGGAGTTGGACTGGATGGTCCTTGCGGTCTGTTCCAACTCTATGATTCTATTCTATTCTACATAACAATAACAACAAAGGAGTGTCAAAGGATCCAGTGTGGTGTACATTCCCTCAAACTGTCCTGATTTGGAAGGGTCAGTCCTGATTAATCCTCAGTTGTCTGCTTTTTCAGCTGCTTTTAAAATGTCTCAGTTTCTCTTTCATCCTCCCACTGTCTTCCTTTGTACTCTGCATTCTTCAACTGATGCAAATGAGTTCAAAGTACAAAAGCACTTTGCACTGAGTTAATTCAGCAGCAGGAGAAGAGGGTTGGTATCTGCTCTTGCCAGTAGGCTCAGGCAAATGCAAACTGCTGCACCTTCTCCTAATGTATCTGTTATTCCTTTCAATATCCTATTAACAACTTTGGCCATCTTGATCACATCCTAATGTTGCTTGCACATGTGTCTCAGTTTTCATCTGTGAAATGTTGGCTCTGCCATGTAAACCCACTGGGTGACCTTGAGCAAGTCACACTCTCAGACTCAGGGGACGGCAATAGCAAACCCCCTCTGAAGAAACCTGCCAAGAAAGCTCCATAATAGGTTCCCCTTAGGACATCATAAATCAGAAAAGACTTGAAGGCACACAACAACATCAATACAATGGTTTGAGTTTTGGAAACAAGGCTTCAAATCCACACAGACATTGAAATTTGCAGGGTGATGTTTGGTAAGTCACACTCTCTCAACCTTAGAGGAAGGCAATGGCAAACTTCCTTGGAATAAATGAAAACCCTATGAAAGGCTTAGAACAAATCCAAGAAACCTTAAAGGCACACAAGAACTACAAAGAAATGTCAAGATACATATCTCATCCTATCTCATCTCAACTTTCAGCATACCAGAATGATTAAAAATAAAAACCAAATATTACAGTCATCACCATTTAGACACTTTGCAGTAGAAATGAGCAAAATTTATCTTCCAGATGATGCTGGACTGCAATGTTCAGCATTCTTCCCCATTGACTATGTTGATGGGAGTTGCAGTCCTACAACATCTGGACAGCCCCATTTTGCCTTGAAGGTAAAGATTTCTTCTTGCTTCTTCTCTCCCTTGGGTTTGATATCACAAATTCTTCCTCACTAATGTGGAACTGGACTGGATTTTGTTTTTAAATGGATTCTTCTGTCACAGAGAGATTTCTAGCATAGAAAACTATGTGTGTCTGTTGTGAATTAGAAACTCTGGCAATCCTTTTTTAGTAGCTTACATGGGAAGAAAAATAGATGTCTGGGGATTGTGCTGACTAACTTTTCCAGCAGCCTCTCAAGGCATGTGCCTCATTGTGCATTTTGCTGTGTCATGGTAGCTTTTTGTTGCCTCTTCCCATTGCTGAGTCAAAGTTTCAGTCTTGAGAGCATTTTTTGCTAAGTCACTGTGGGACATGTGAGTCTGTGTTGAAATCAAGTGGTTTCCTGTTCTTGTTCTGAGATTGCAGATGTTTGAATTGGCTCATGTCCCAATTGGGGAACACGCCTCATGATCTGGAAACAATTTTCTTCTAAGCCATCTAGCTCCAGTCCCTTTACCTCTTTCGGGCCCTAAAGACTTTTACAGGAGAAGGAAGTACAGCTTACACGATCTTATACAGACTAACCATTTCTTGTACAGATCTATGTTTTTTTCCCTTTCCATTTTCCTTTCAATAACATTTTTTTAAAAAATGGGTTGAATTGTAGCAAGCTTTGCAAAATGTGAAACTAAACTTTAAAAAAACCCTGCAAAATAATGCAGTTTTGAAAAGAAGAAATTGAACAGTCACTTTGAATAATGTTATAAACTTGTATTAAAAATTACAGCCATTTCTTAAACAATGTTACACTTTTTTCCTTTGATGGCTAATAAATCATTGAATCTTCATGTTTTTGATGTGTGCCTTCATGTTGTTTCTGACTTATGGCATCTCTAAGGCGAATCTAGCACAGGTTTTCTGGGGCTGAGAATGTGTGGGTCACCCAATGGGTTTTCATGGCTGAGTGTGAAATCTAAGCCTGTCATAGTCCAACACTCAAACCACTATATCACACTGCCTCTCTTAAATTGTTGTTGTTGCATGCCTTCAAGCTGTTTCAAACCTATGGTTACAAACCTTAAGACAAACCTATCATGGGATTTTCTGGCTGAGAGTGTGTGACTCACCCAATGGGTTTCCATGGTCAAGTGTAGAATCTAACCCTGATCTCCACAGTCATTGAGCCCGAACTGACAAGTCAAAATAAAGTTGTTTCAGGTCACTTTAGAGGTATGCTGTTTAAATAACACATGCATTTTAAAAGGCCAGAAGCTGTGCCAAAGCTGCACTCCAGTCCTTAGGACTAGAGCATGGCTTTGGCACAGCTTCCAGCCTCTTAGGACACATTAAGCATTTAAACAGCATACCTCCAAAGTGACCTGAAGCAGCTTTATTTTGGTCTGTCTTTTCAGGCCCATAATCTAATGCTCAAATTGCTACACCACACTGGCTCTCTTGAATCATCATAGTGTAAGTGAAATAAGATAACGTACAACAAAGATTTTAAAAATCACTTTATAATGATTTTATCATTAGTCCAGAAAAGAGTTAAAGCTCTTGAGGTGGATAACTTAGAAGATCATTATTTCTATTTTTAAAAGAATTTGGATATATTTGTGGAACCATGTGCTTGTATTCCATTTTCCTTCAATTAGGCATGTGCAGCCATTCATGTCAATAAATGGAACACTGAAGAAAATGCTGTCAAGACGGATCTTTTCCGGCAAGCCTTTCCCAAATAAAAGTGCCCGGCCACAGAATCACTGCCCCTCACATCATGTATTAGCCCACCGCTCTGTCCTCGCTGTATTTTTTATTGTGTTTTTAATAGATGTTTTAATTGTAACTTGTTTAATCCTGTTTTAAGGGGGGGGGAATTTGGGATATAATTTTGTAAATGTGGATTTTAATGTGTTGTGAGCTGCTTTGATTGTTTCGTCACAGAAAAGAGGGATAGAAATAAAAGTTTTATTTTATTTATTATTTATAGCTACTACTGACTGAGTTTTTCCAGGGGAGAAATTGACTATTGAAGGAAATAGCTGATTGCATTTAAACATGGACATCATTTCCCTTCACAATGCCCAGAATGTTTGGGGGCATTCTGGAAAAAACAAAATGGTGGCAACACCAAGCCTCCAACACAAGAGGCAGGAAAATAGGGGGAAGGGTTCAATACTCAAAAGCAAATTAATAACTATGGTAAATGAGAGGCCAATAAGAGAAACACAAAGAAACTCGATTTTAGTGAGAGAAACCCAATACAAATGAAATGTTTGATAAGAAAGACAACTGGAAATCTTATGTTATAAACCCCTGGCTTGAACTGAGAGTAAAATCTCCCACATTT
The DNA here is from genome assembly GCF_019175285.1 of Sceloporus undulatus. NCBI lineage: Eukaryota > Metazoa > Chordata > Lepidosauria > Squamata > Phrynosomatidae > Sceloporus > Sceloporus undulatus. The sequence goes on from NC_056526.1 coordinate 32,087,706, forward strand.
CACCATCTTTTATTTTCTGATCTCTTCCCTTAGTTTTCAAATAGAGTAGTCATTCTCAAAAAAGAAAAAAAACCAGAAGAGCATGTCCTCCAACTGTCCTGATATGGCAGGGACAGTCCTGATTGCCCCATGTTTTCTACTGCTTTTAAAATATCCAACTTTCTTCTTCCCACTTTCCTCCTTTGTCCTCAGTTTATTTTAGTTGCCGCAAACTGAGTTTGACATGCAAAAGTACAGTGGACCTTAATCTGCTGGGGTTTGGTTTTGGTTCCAGGACCAGCTATGCATACCAAAATCTTTGGATGCTCAAGTTCCATTAAATACATGACATAGTAAAATGATGTCTCTTATATAAAATAGCAAAATCAAGGTTTACCTCTTGGAATTTATATATTTTTAAAATATTTTCAAGCTGTGGATGCTTGAATCCCTGGATAAAAAAAATGTGGATATGGACAGCTGACTGTAGTTTGCACTCTATTAATTCAGGAGGCAGGAAGAGGAGAGGAAAGGAGACGGCAAAAGCAAATTTCTGCAGCCTCTCCTAGCTTGTTTATTCTTCCTCAATAATATCTTTTGCCATTTTGTCTTTGGATTAGAGTCTGATGTTGCTTGGCCACGTGTGTCTCTGATTTCATCTGTGAAATATTGGAGGCCAGAACATCCCATAGTAAAAGTGGTGAAAGGAGATCTTTCACCTTAGCTCATTATGCTCATGCATCTGTATGAGACAAATGTTATCCTTTCCAACCCAGTGTCAGAAGATATTTTCTGCACTCAAGAACTACAGTAGAGAAGCTTTCCTCCAGATGATTCCTCCATCAGCCTCACGAGGCTAAAGGTAAGGGATTGTGGGTATTATACAGTACTTCAAAGCATCTGGCAGGCCAAAGTCTATTTATTTCTTCTGAGTACCAACCTGACAGCTGCTTTTCCCATAGAATTCCTAACAAATATGTTAATGTTCTGACTCATTGTATAAGTGTGTGTGGTGGTTCAGCAAGGTGAGTTCCCATGCCATACACAATATCTGCTATGTACTTACATCACCTCTGAGTAATTAGCTAGAACTCGTGTGCCTATGTCTAACTAGACAAAGAGTCATTTGATAAAGTAATGAGAATCAAAGTCATCAGGTATTTTAGAATTGCGGATGAGCCTTCTTAAGGATGTTGAGCTTTGCTGCAGTGGAATGAAAAGTACTACAAGAAGCAAAGCTTCCTGTTTTCTCGTTTGGATGGACAACAGCCCCTGATCTCCAAGATCAATTTGCAGCCATTAATCATTTAAATCTTTCCTCATGCTAGTGCCTTCCCAATATGTTGAATTAAGATTTATGCTAACCCAATTAGCAAGGACAGTGGGAACTGAGGCTGAACACATCAGGAGGATGCCAAGCTGGGCAAAGCTTCTTTGAAACATGCCCTGCTCCTCTTATGATCCTGTGCCTGGCATAAAATGAGGTCTGCCTGTCAAGCTGACTTTGCTACCTGTTCATGTTCCCGTGACCTCTTGACATCCTATTGTTCTGTGATCTTCTGATTTGTGACTCTAGAAACACATGTCTTTCCATCTCATCTGTGCTGTGTGTATTACTGAGTCAGATCAACCCATGTTGAAGCCTGTTATCTAACAATCTACCTATTGATCAGCATGAACAGACACGTTTCAATGGATCCATATGCCAAAGGATCACAGTCTGTTTTCATGGAATCCTAAGCACATGGCCCAACCTCTCATGTGGTGTGCATGTTAGGTGAGGACTTATAGCAGAGTTGAGGAAGCATATCAGAGTGGAGGGCCAACCCTGTGACCTCCCACAGGCTGGATGATGCCATGGGGCATGGCCACACCATCTGACATCATCAGGCTCCTGATGAGCTGAGCCTTTTCATCTGGTACTTCAACAAGGAAGCACACTTCTCTCCTATCACCTTTACCCCATAGCACTCTCCCTATCTCCCATTTTATTTCAAAACCATATCTCCTGAGCTTCCACAGTCAGAAAATTACTTTTTTCCCGAAAGATTTTTTTGGGTGGGACAGCATCAATGGAGATTGTGAGGCCTAGAGACTGGAAAAACCAAGTTTTTCTCCAGCATCCCAGGGAAAGGTTGCCTCACATCAGTGATGCCCCCACACCTGGTGTCACCCAGTATGGGGGGTGGGCAGCCAAAAGGGCACATTTGCCCTTCTTCATCACTTCAACAGCGGCCTCCTCCTGCAAAAAAATCTGGAGGGGTGTGCTCGCCTCTTCAGCGGGAGGAGGACCCAACCGTGTGTCATCCCTCCTCTCAGATGTCACCTGGTGCATCTACACACACACACCGCCCCTATTGATGCCATTACTTCACTTCATCTGCTATTTGGTCTTTTCAAGCAGAGATGGCAAGGATTGAACCTGGGGTCTTCTGTGTGCAAAGCAGGGATCCTGTTACTGCGCTATGGTCCCTCCTGAGAGCTTGATGCTCTCCACTGGGGAACTGAACCCCACTATCCAAGCTGCAGGTGGCAATGCTGCCAGCTGCTAATAAATAACATCTCATTTTCCCCCACCTGCCAGGCTGCTTATGGAAAGTGCTTATGGATTTTCTTCCTGCTCCCACAGCAGAAACTGTTTTCTGTTCCTTTGTTTCTTCTGTCAAAAATTTATCCTGTCAAGAAGAGGAAGCTCCTTCAGGGCACAGAGCTGAGGTCCTCTGAAAGGATAAACTCTAGGAATCTTCTCAACTACTTGTTCTGTCACAGAAGTTAACATCTACATTCATGAGGGACATCCCTCAGATGATATTCACTATCTTTCATTGGGTTTGGATATGTGTAGGCTAGAAAGAGTCCAGCTTAAATTTGTTTGGATAGTGTTGTTGGCTTTGTTCAGGGAAACAAACATGGTCCAAGGTCATGGATTGTGATTAATTGTGAGAAAGGTGTTTTGGTAAGGGTCTAGCGTTTCTACCGACATTTGGAGGAAATGTTTATGTGAGAGGTACATAGATCAGAACGGGGACTACATTCAGGAAACCAGAAGGAATGGGGAGGACAGCTCTGCAAGAACTAGAGAAGATCATATAGAGTAAGACATACAACTGAGCACGAAAGAATCATACAAGCCATTGTATTCCCCATTAACACATATGGATGCAAGAGCTGGATAGTGAAGAAAGTGGACAAGAAGAAAATGAATTAATTTCAGATGTAGTACTGAAGAAGAGTGTTGATGATACTATGGGTATCCTGAAAGCAAAAACAAACAATCTGTCCTAGAACAGATAAAGCCAGAAATCTCCTTAGAAACCAAGCCTAGATCACTAGAAAAGAAGGCATGGATCACTAGAAATAATGCTAGGAAAGATGGAAGGATGCAGGATGAGAGGAAGACCACATGCTAGATGGGTGGACTCTATTAAGGAGGTTATTGGTATGAATGTACAGGACCTAAGCAGAGAAGCAGAATATAAAGGGTCTTGGAAATGTCTCATCCACAGGTTCACCATTAGTCAGGAGCAACTAGAAGGCAGTTAGTAACAACAACAAATTGGATGAATTACCTTCTGCCAATATAATCAGAGGGTGACAAATGGAGGGAGGACAATAGCTTCTGTGGCTTATACTCAGGAAATGTCTCAACAGCTTAGCTGCATTTATTTGTAGGAATTTATCACCTGTCCTCCAACAAGTCTTCTGTTGGATACTGGCAATACTTTCCCTTTCTTGATAGCTGATAGTGGTGTTAACAGCTGGATAAAAATGATTAGATTATTTTTGCACCAACTGGGCACCTTTAAATCTTCACAAAGCAGTTGCCACATCTCCCAAAGCCGTTGCTTTTTCCTGTTGCACAGCTGCATGTGATGTTCCTTGAGTCAGCATTTCCCTTCAGTGTTGTTTTTGCTGTGTCATTGTTCAATACATCCTGAAAGGAAGGCATTGCTTTTGCTGAGTAATGCATACATCCTCCTCCAAGTTTAGCCTCTGGCTTTGTTCCCTGCAGCTGTAACAAAGACAGCCAGTCTGGAAAAGAACTTAAAGCTGACTTTTAGATTTACTCTTATGTGCAGTGACTGGAAATACATCAGTGTCAAGTCATGTTTATTATTACAATTGACACATCAAATCAAGCGCAAGGGAAGAATAAGGTATATATTAAAATACATTAAAACTTGCGTACAATGAAAACAAAACAACATTAATATACGTTATAACCGTCTAAAACATCATAAATGAACTTTTCTTTTAATTGCCACTCAAGCGTAAAAACCCACCGTGTGACCTTGGGCAAGTCACATTTCCTCAGGCTCAGAGAATGGCAAGGGCAGCCCCTCTGTGAAACAACTTGCCAAGAAAATCCCACCTTTGGGTTATCAAAAGTTGGAAACAACTTGAAGGGACACAAGAACAATCATTCCTTAGAAAGGCAAAGAAGCAAAACTATTAAAATTCTAGAAGTTGATAATAAAATATTCCAGCTATTTGTTGTGGAGATCTTGCCATAGGGCTGTGCCTAGAAACAGTTCCACTTGAGACAAAGAACAAGAGGGTACCCATTACCATTTTTATGTACAGAATCTGACTGGATGGGCAGATTAATCTTCCATCAATGCTGGCAATGGAAAAGCATCTTCAACATGGAACAAAGCGAAAAGGCAACTGGTTGTATGGCTCTGCAGATATCTCTATCCTCTAAAGAGAGAAGTAACTGGGGGTCAGGAAGAGCAATGGGGCCTCCGACCCTTGCCTTCTAGCACTTGCTACCTGATACAGTTTAAAATCATGCCCTGTATGAGACAATCTCTGACAAAAAGAAGTCATTTAAAGAAAACATTTAAAACAATAAAGAGAAATAGAAAACACTGTAAATTTAAACAACGTAAGTTTAAGACAATTTCAAATCTTATATACAGATTCAGTTCAAGATCCTTAGACACACTAAAGTGGTAAAGAGCCACATTTTATGCTTGTGCCCAACTGAAATCCATGTTTGTGCCAATTCTGTCTCCAAGAAGGCACTCCACAACTGTGGTACCACTGCAAAGAAAACTGCCTCCTTTGAATTCATATCAGTGCATTGCTTCCACAAATGGGACTCTCTGGCAGATCCCAGTGCTCAGGTAGATACATAGTAGGAGAAGATGGTGTCCCTTCATGTATGGAAATCCCAGGTCATTGAAAACTTATTATGTCATCACAGACATTCAGACCAGAAACATATTGGTGGCCTAGTCTCTCAGCTTAATGGTAGAGCCATTAATGGTACATCTGGTTTGTCCCCTCAGCAATCCAGTGAGGTAGGTCAGAGTGAGGTCATCCAATGTGTTTTATAGCTGAGCAAGGGCTAGCATGGTATATTGTTTCAAGCATTGAATGAGGCCACTGGGAAACCAGGGCTCAAATCCTGGCTTGGCCAGACTCTCAGCCTCAGATGATGGAAATGGTAACCCCCTCTAAAAAAAACAAGAAATCCCAATGATAGGTCATTTTAGGGTTGCCATAAGACAGGAATGACTTGAAGGCATGCAACAGCAGCAACAACAAGGTTTCAAAACTAGGTCACTCTGGTCAGAGTCCATTGCTTTCTCCAGTATATCCCACTGGATATGAATTGTTCTTCATCACTGAAAAATGCAAGGTCTTTGTGACATCACATATACCATATTGCCTAACCTCCATTCCTCCTTTTCTATCTCCCCCCCCCCCTTTTCATCAGAAAAAAATGACCGAAAACCACTGGGCAGAATTGATGATCAGATGGGTGATGACAGCGAAACTCCTAGGGTAACATGATTACTGTGTTTTCCATCAGGTAAATGGGTTGTCTGAAAGTACCCTATGTGATTCAGGTGGGCTGTGGGAAAAGCATTCACTCTGAAAGCTTTCATCTCTGCTACTCCTTTCTTAAACTGGATTCTGTCAAGAGTTCCTCAGTAATTGGTGAACACAACGCAGTAGTCATCTCACATGGATCAATTAAATATTCACCCACAAATTTGGTCCCATGAGAAGATTCATCAGCCTGATGTTGGGTACATGATGACTTCTGGCAGGACTGTATAACTGTTTTATGTTATACTTCAGAATGAATACAACTGTGAGACAACTATTGGCCAGGGAATAAGTCAGTAGAACTGAGAATGTTTTACGGTGGTGTTTTAAATGGTTCCAATTACTTTGAAAGAAGAAAACAGAAGTTGAGAAGAAGCTCAGCTGAGCCAGTAGCAATGCTATGGCATGTCTTACTGCCTAAGGAGTTTATCACACGGGAGGAATTTCTCTTAATTTCGAATGAAAAGAAAGTGGGGCCAGAATGCATTCATGTGAATTCGCTAGTTCAGCAAATTTACGTGAATTTGAATTGCATTCGAACTGACTTCCCATTGCCCAAAAATAGTTTGCCATTGCCCAAAATTGCGTGTAGTAGTCTATCGTGCAATAACGTGAAACCCCATGATTGTGTTTGGACTGACTTCCCATTGCCTGAAATTGCGTGTGGTAGTCTGTCACACAATAACATTAAACCCCATGATTGCGTTTGGATTGCCATTGGATTATACTTCCAATTTCTCTTGTCTGATAACGTCCTAAGTATGCACCCAGCTCACTCAAATGTCTACCTCTTCAGCTAAGACAAAAAAAAAAAAAATTGCTTCAGCATTTTTCTACATTTCAGTAATGGAATGATCCTGAATCTGCATTAGAGTTGCAAATGGAAGATCGCATTTGGGGATCCTTGTTCTTGGGGTCATGTTCCTTGGGGGGGGGGGGTAAACGGTCAGGTGCCTCACGTATGGGTAATGGGCAAAGCCAGAGGCAAAAGTTGATACCCCCCCCCCCCCCCCCCATTTCTCTCCCTCTTTCTGCCTCCCTCTTTTCTTTTCCCACTCTCTTTCCTTCATGTTGCTAGGAGTGGGTTATTCATGCCAGAAGCCTGGGCTGATCACTCAGAGGGTTTTTGACTTTAGCCTCAGAGCCACAGGTTGCCTGACCCATAAAACATAGATATTTATATTAAGGGTGTGTGGCTTGGACTGCGGCTCCCACAATCCCTGACCACTGGCTATCTTGGGTAGGGCTGATGGGAGATGCAATCTAGCAATATGTGGATGGCCAGGCCACACTTTGTCCTCCATAGTTTTCATTGTGGCTCTTCTCAGCACACTATACTTCCCATCATTAATTTGAGTTTTATTATTGTTGTTTGCTTTCCATTACCCACTTTTAAAATCTTCTCTGTGTTCCTGTGCCTTGTGCAGCAGCTTGATTTGCAGATACTTCTATGTGGTCCACTAATCTCCATGCCAAGAAAAAGCTTGTCTTGTGGGTTCCTAAAAGCACAGTGATGTTGAACCAATCAAAGTTTTGTCTAACAATATCTGGCTTCTGTGAAGCTCTGATAAGCAAATCATGAAAGCAACAGCAGTGCTTTTCCATTTATCTGCCTCCAATATTACATGCAGAGATAGACTGCTGCTGACCAAAGAGGTTCTATAATGGCAGAACTTCTCATTCTGAACTCGGAGCTTTTAAAAGTTTCTTTTTTTTTGAGCAACTCTCCATAGACAGTCAAACTAATAACTTTTCCAAGTTCTGTCACAACTAACTGCTACTATTTCTATAGCTCAAACTGCAGTAAAACAAACCCCTGGTATGCTGACAGTCATGCCTTTTTTGACTAAATCATGTATTTTAATTCATGCCATTATCTTGTTGAGTTGCTACCACTATTGGTGTGTGTGTGTGTGTGTGTGCGTGCGTGTGTGCGTGTGCACACGCACACTCAACACAACTGTGCATTAATAGCAAAAAAATACCCCAAAAACAAGAAAAGAGAGATAGAAGGCAGGCAAACAGAGAAGGATAATGAGTGGCCCTGCAGATGCAGCACTTCAAATCCTATCTGTCCCAGATAATATAGTCAGTAGTCAAGGATGATGGGAGCTAAGTCCAGCAACAACTGAGGGACACTATATTCCTCATCCTCTTTTTAAAAAAGACAAACATTATTAATTTGCAGCCTGACCAAAGAGTCTTCAGTCAGCCTTCTCTAGTATGTTTATTTTGGGTCCTGCTTAGGCTTACTATATTTCCTTGAGACAAAAATGGGGGGGAATGGGATGGGGTCACGTCATCTTCCATACTCATGAAAAAGTAAGATGACAGCAAAAGATTTATGACATGAACATATTGAGCTAACCATTATTCTTCAGTGACAGAACTCATGCAGAAATTTAGGTTGATGTAGCGGGATTGTATTTCACCACTATTGTACCATTAATATTTCTCCCATGAAATAATCTTACAGAACAAATTTCTGTTCCCTTCTCTTTTTTAAACGAAAGCCAAAAAGCATGTACTCTGAGTGGAATCACAGCTCCCAACTAGTCAGACTCAAAATATATAGAAACCAAAATCCATCGGAGTGATACCTTTATTTTGGTTGGCCATTAAAGGTATCAGTGATGGATTTTTGTTTGTATTTGTTAAATGGCCAACACAGCTCCCTCTGCGTGTTTTCAAAATACAGTGGGCCCTTGGTATCTGCTGGGGTTTGGTTCTAGGGCCCCCCGTGGATAACAAAGTCCATGGATGCTCAAGCCCCATGAAATGTAATGGCATAGTAAAATAGTGTCCCTTATATAAAATGGCAAGGTCAAGGTTTGCTTTTTGGAATTTATATTTTTGGGGGAATATTTTCAAGCCGTGGATACTCGAATCCGTGGATAAAAAGAAAATCTGTGGATGTGGAGGGCCAGTTGTATATATGCTTCTCTGGCAAGGAAGAAGAAAAGGGGTTAATCATCTGGCTGGGCAAAGTGCCCAGTATTTTTAATTTAATTTAATTTAATTTAATTTACAGAGCTTCCTCTTGGGCATCCTGTTGTGCTTAAAGTTGTCAAGTTGGGTCAAGTGACTTTTATTATTCTTTCTTTTTCCATCCTTCCCTAGAGGAGGAAGAAAGGGGAAGCAATGAGAGAGAAAGAGAAGAAGGGAAGGACAAAAAGAAAAGAAAAGAAAAGAAAAGAATAAACTTCTGCAAGTTGTGCAAAAGGAACTGTAGACTGAGGTCAGATGTTTTCTGAGTGCAGCACGTGATCCGCAAAGCAACGTATAAATAAAGAGGATGCAGGCACAGGGCTGCCTAACACTTCAGACGCTTCTCTGACTCGGGATCGCAAGAGAGAGAAAGCAGCCAAAGCAAGAAGGGAGAGAGAAGAGGCGAGGATGGCGCAGCCCTCAGAGAGGTAAGGGCAGGTGGGCAAGACTGGCATTTCCCCTGGCATCGCTGCATCCCAGCACTTTCTCTCTCTGGGGTTATCTACAGGGGTGCCTGAACCTGTATTATCAGGGTCCTTCTAATGCTGCCCTGGTTAGAGTCACTTTTCCAAACTCTGATGTGTACTATTGTGGCTGCTGTTGTGTGCCTCCCAAGTCAACTGGTGGGTTTTTTATGCTGGCATTTCGCCTGGCATCTCTCTCTCTCTCTCTCTCTGGTTATATACAGGGGTGTCTGAGCCGGTATTATCAGTCTTTCTAGTGCTGGCCTGGGGATTTGGGACGTTAAAGTCACTTTTCCAAACTTTAATGTGTAGTATTGTTGTTGCTGTTGTGTGCCCCCAAGCTGTTTTTGACTTATGGGGACCCTATCATAGGGTTTTCTTGGCACTTTCTTCAGAGAGGGGATTTGCCATTGTCCTCCTCTGAGGCTGAGAGAGTGTGACTTGCCCAAGGTCTCCCGGTGGGTTTTTTTATGCTGACATTTCGCTTGCATCGCCTGTATATCGGAGCCTTTCCCAGCCATTGCTTATGCTGGCCTGGGGATTTGGGACGTTAAAAAGTAACTTTTCCCAGCTCTTGAAGCTAGCACCTTTGAGATTCACTGAAAAAAGAAGTGGGCAGCATAGGCTTTCATAGACTTTAGTCTACTTCCCCAGATGCTTTATAATAATATAATATATAGAGAGATCTTGTAGCACTTTTGAGAGTAACTGAAAGAAAGAAATTGGCAGCATGAGCTTTTGTAGCGTTCAGTCTACTTCCTCAGATGCATTTGGTGGAGTAGAAGCCAGGGACAGACAGACAGACAGACAGACAGACAGATATATATATATATATATATATATATATATATGCGCTATTAGTATGTGAGGATATCAATTCAAATTACAAGTCCTTTGTGTATGGAAATGAAGTTGCAGGTCCAATTTTAATGATGGCTGTACTGATTCTACAGACTAGCATGGCTATATCTTTTAATTTCCCAAGCTCTGAATGTGTACTGTTGTTGTGTGCCTCCAAGTCATTTTTGACTTATGGAGACCCTTTCATAGGGTTTTCATGGCACGTTTCTTCAGAGTGTGTGTATGTGTGAGGGGGGATTTGTCACTGCCTCCTCTGAGGCTGAGAGAGTGTGACTTCCCTGAGGTCCCTCGGGGGGATCGAACCCTAATCTCCAGAATCGTCATCCAGCACTCAAACCGCTACACATATATGCACTCATATAGGCTCTACACATATTATGTACAGATACGTGTAGAGTGTGTGTGTGTGTGTGTGTTTGCCTTCAGTCATTTCCAACTTATGGCCACCCTATCACTGGGTTTCCTTGGCAAGCTTTCATCAGAGGGGTTTGCCTTTGCCCTCCTCTGAGGCTGAGAGAGTGTGATGTGCCCAAGGTCACCCAGTACACATTGCCATTTATGCCATTTGAGTGTAACATTTGATGTTTAAGTGAGCTGGAGTTTTATTCTCCTCTAAAATCTGTCTGCTTTCAAGGGACCACAGGGATCTTTGTGGTCCTTGAGAATAAATACCACTCTGGAGTAGAGTTTTGACTCCAAATTGTGTCTTTCCCTTGAAGAACTGACTCCAAATTGTGTCTTTCCCTTGAACCCCCAGCATTGAGCAGTTAAAGTGGTCTCAAACCGGATTATTTCTGCAGTGCAGGTGCAACCTTAAACATCACTTTTTATGTCCCTCTCTCTTCTCATCAGGATGTCCCACCAGGATTTGTCAGAAGCCCTGAAGGAAAGCACCAAAGAGGTCCACATCCAGGCAGAAAACACTAAATTCATGAAGAGTTTCCAGAAGGGACAGGTGTCACTCCGTGAATTTAAGGTAACCGGGGTTCCCTGGGTTGCTTGGGGGCATTGGGATCGCAATCTGGAAAAGGGAAACTTTGAGATTGCTTTAATTTTTAAAAAAATTGAGTAGAAATGTCTTGCTGTTGTTGGTGGTGTTGTGGGCTTTCAAATAATATGACTTGAGGCAAGCCTAGCAAGTTTCTGCAGAGTTGGGTTGTCATTGCCCATTGAGGCTGAGAGAGTGTGACTTGTATGTACTTTGTATGTACAGCACTGTGTAAATCTACAGCGCTATATAAATAAACTATAACAACAACAACAACAACAACAACTTGCCCAGTTTGGCCAGACATCCACTTTTCCCAAGACATGTTATCCTATCCATTTCAACCTTCTATTTCCTCTTCCATCCATTTCAGCCTTCCATCAAGCAGGACTAAGAAGCATGGGTTTCCATTTCTATATGAGTGTTTTTAGCTTTTATTTGGCCAGGTCCTCCATTGATCTGGAGGATCTACGTGTTACAGTGCCTTGTCCTCTTTTGCAGTGAGGACATCTGCTCACTTTGGTTTTGCCCAAGGTCACCCAGTGAGTTTTTATGGATGAGCCGGGATTCAAACCTTGGTCTCTAGAGTAGTAGTCCAATGCTCAAACCACTACACCAGGCTGATAAAAGAAATGTAGAAATACTTTGCAATTTTAATAGCATATTTAATAGCATATTTCTCAATGAATAGGGATTTGAACCTCAGGGTTTAAAGTATTTAGAACTGTGCTGCTCTAACCATTTCCAATTAATGCCTGAATTGATGTGACTCCCAAGTAGAGGTGCCTCAGTGGGATTGGCCTGGCTATCAACTCCTCATTGGATAATTGATTCAATGGATCTGCCTTCCTTGGTAGTAACTAGTAAGGTTGCAATGTTCAAATCTGTGATTTGTGTGTCCACAGAATTTGGTATCCATTGGGTGGTCGCGGAACCAAACCCCAGTGGATAACAAGGGCCCACTCTATATTAATAATATTATATAGAGATTATATATAGAAAGAGAAATATTATTATGTGCCGTTATGTTGTTTCCGACTTATGGTGACCTTATGGTGAATGTGTCCTAAGGTTTTCTTGGCAAGATTTGTTCCCAGGAAGTTTGCCTTTACCTTTGCCTTTGAGGCTGAGAATGTGTGACTTGCCCAAGGTCACCCAGTGGGTTTCTAAGGCTGAGGGAATTCCAACCCTGCTCTCCAGGTTCAGTTCCAGTACTCAAACCACTATACCATAATGGCTCTCTATGGAGAGAGGTACAAATATATGGCAAATAAATGCATACACACTCCTTCATACAAGTATGTACAAAATCTTGGATGCTGAGTTATAAGAAACTTTTCCTACCAATTAGAGTATTGTTAATTACATTTTTATCTTAATCCTGACTTCAAGATGCTCAGAGCATAGTTCTTTACTCCCATCCTTTTCCTCATTACAGCCTTGTTGTGAGGTATTCTGTGCTGAAAATTAATTTAACAGGAGAGTTAGAATTTTAATCTTCCCAATCCTCATCCAATACTATCAGCCTTTCAAAAGAATTCTTGGGAATGTTCTCCACACATAGATGCTTATTTTAAAAATGAGAGGATAGTCCTTGCTTCTGAACTTTTTTGTCTACATACAAATTAAACTGATTGACTGATCAACCAAAACAGACGCGACTAGCCACCCAAAAAGATTTCTTCAAATGGGTAACAATTCTAATTCGTGTGCTTCTTTGGTTATAATATTTATTGTAGGGTGGTTACTGACAAATATTTTGACCAGGGAATTTCTGAGAGCAAGATACCATTATGAGAAATTTGCAGAGTTGTGGTTTACCAGGATTGATAACTAATTAAAATATATGCTTAAGAAAAGTTAAAAAGCTAAGATTGACCTTGATTTTATACTCCACTGTCATTATAATTTAACTGAATAATAATTTAATAATAGCATATATTTCTGTGATGCAGTGACTGAATTCCACTTCATGCCAGGGACAACAGCACAATTCCTAGGTTCATCTGGAGACGGAAACAAATTCTGCCTTCCAGGAGTGTGCCACATCTGACAGCACTAGATGGTTTTTAAAAATGCTGAGCATTCTTTGCTGCAGTCCAGTAGAACCAGTTAGAAATAATGGCTGGGTGTCACTCCTAATTCCTGAATGGATAATAGGGTGTGACTAGGCAGGAGCACCCATGTAACAGTCAGCAGGGAGATAGTGAGAGAGAAAACTCCAGGGAGGTAGCTATGGAAGCAACAGTGACATGCTTGAAAGACTAGCCCAGGTGACTAATATATTACCAAGGAAATAAACATGGACTATTGCCTGGAGATGTCCATTCTTTGCTGGCTGGCTCATGTTTATTAAACCAGATAGGGTGAATGAGAGAAGAAGAAATAATTCCATAATTCTTAACAGAATCTACCTAGGGGGTAAGTTTTAACACCTTGGGGAGCTCCTTTGGTTTACCAACATGGTGCAATAGTTTGAGTGCTGGACTAAGACTGTCCAGGAATTGAGGGTTTGAATCCCCGCTCAGCCTTGGAAATCCACTAGGTGACCTTGGATGAATCCCACTCTTTCAGCTTCTGAGGAAGGCAAGGGCAAACATCCTCTAAATAAATAAATGTGTTACACATAAATAGCTTCTTTAAAGTTTGGGACTACTAATGGCAACTTTGGTCAAATGTAGGAGGGCAATTTTGATCTGGAAAATGGTGTGGAGAAAGGATCAAGTGTTCTCTGTTCGACTGACATTGCTTCAGTCAAATCCTCACACCCACATTTGCTTTTAAGGTTTAAAAAATACATGGGGGACATAAGCTTTCAGATTTCTTCAGCAACATGCAGTCTTGCTTTTTGTTGTTAAGTCAACTCTGATTTACGGAAGTTGTCTCATAGGCAAGAATTATTCAGAGGTGGTCTGCCACTGCTTTCCTCTCAATATAGCTTTTAGCATCTGGTATTCCTGGTGGTCTCCCTTCCAAATGCTTACCATGTTTGACACTAGTTTCTGAAATCAGACAGGATTTTACATATGTCTTTCTCTGTGTGTGCTTGTTTGTAGTGAGATAGCAGAAACCAAATATTTGTCTTAGGTCAGATTCAGGCTGATGATTTCATTATCTGAGCATAACCTGAATGGCTCCAGGAGATTAGCACATCAAAGATATACATATTAAAATATATAGGAAATAACCTATCAGTTGAAAACAGCTTGATCCCCAACTGAAATTTGCTGTCCCATTAAAGCAGGAGTAAGGAATGTGTGTCCCTCCAGATATTGTTGAACCACAACTCCCAAAATCCCCCACCATTTACTGTGATGAGTAGGTGTGATGGAGTTTGCAGTACAATACCTGAAACATCACATTTACTACCTCTGCTTGGAAATTACAGATTAAGCAGGAGAAGGAGGAACTTTAGCTATTGCAGGCAAAAGCAGATTCATGCTACAAGGCTCTCTAACTTGTAGCCCAGATCCAAAATATGGCAGGGGGGAGGCACCAGGCTGCCTAGCTCTGCTTTTTCCATCCCACTACAGCTGCTCCCTTCACCAACCTACAACATGAGGTACAGCAAGCTAGCATGAGAGAAGTACTATGAATGGCTAAAATTCAGCAATAAACCTAAATTAACAAAAGTGTTGGTCTTTTCAGAGCACTTTCCTTGTTTGCACAGCTGCCCAACTAAGGTCAAGGAAAGCTGTCCTTACATATACTTTGTCACATAGTTTGTGCTGTGATCATGGAAATCATGCAGCCAGCACCCTCCTGCCCTCACCCCACCTACCTTTCAATATTGATATCCTAAATTCTATGACATTATTTATGTACAAGTGTTTTTGTTTTTGATGAACCTCTGTTCTCTAACCATTTTGGATTGTAGCCCCAGAGTATTATCCCACAAGGATTGTGGGATCTCATGGGCTGGCATTTACTGCACATCAACAGAACTTTCCTGGAACTTTGTTAATATTTAACATGTATCTTGTTCTAGTTTTCTATTTGTAACACAGAAAGGGACAGAAAGTATTTTATAAACAGGCTGTCAATGTAGTCATGATTCCTGTATAAAGGTAGCGGCCAGCGAGTTAGACAGAATCATATTTACTCAATTGTACTGTAATAGCATATTTCCATTTGTGAAAAACACTTCTATTTGCACAAGGTACGGCACTTCATTTTCACAAGTCCACCCATTAATTTCCACTCATTACAGTCCATTATGCCCCAAGTCTTGGAGGTTGGCAAACAGGATGAGATATTGCCCAGGAGAGAGACAGTACAGAAGGGAATCAGCATAAATCATGTGCCACTGATTAACACAAGTAGAAGCATTTTTCTGCCACTTGCACAAAGCCAGCACACTGATTTTACCTAAACAATTACAAGCACATCTTGACTCTTTTTCTCTACTGGCAGCCTGTTGTCAGGAATGCAAATCTGGGAAAGCTACTGGGATTTTCTTACATTAAACTTGGTCTCCTTAATTAGGCTTTATGTCCTAAATCCACTTGTTACCCTTAAGAAGACCCACTGAGTAACATAACATAATATTTAAAGAGATGTCACATTGTTTCTAACTTGTAGTTTTAACCTAGATTGTACACCATTCTTGATTTTATTTGGTTTTTGTACAGCGGTGTGTACATTTACGACACTTTATAAATAAAGCTAATAATAGTAATAATGATAGAGGATGGAGCAAGCTTGTTTTCTGCTGCTAGGACACAGAGCAATGGATTCAAAGTACAGAAAAAGGGATTCCACCTAAACACTAGGAAGAACTTCCTGACAGTAAGAGTGTGGTGAAGTCTCCTTCTCTGGAGGTTTTTAAACTGAGACTGGATGGCCATCTGTCAGGGATGCTTTGATTGTGTGTTCCTGTAGGGCAAGGGGTTGGACTGGATTGACCGTGAGGTCTCTTCCAGCTCTATTATTCTGTGATTCCACTTACATATATGTTGAGGTACCAATTTCTTATTGATTGAATGGGTTGGATTCTAGTTGGATAATACTTGAATTTTGTCCCAGATGTTTGATGGTGTAGATCGACAAAGTTTTAATATGTTAACAAAATGATTATCATGTTTTTCTAAGTGCTACTGGGGCACATCTGCTCTCAATTATCTAGTTATGCTTTCGAAAACAATTATTTGTGAGTGAGAACAGAATACTACAGGGCAAGGACAGTTCTAGACACAATCCAGGATGATTGGATAGGAAGATGGATATGTGAAGCTTCCTTATACGAGCATACCATTAATTCATGCAGTTCAGGGCCATCTTGTTTCACTGGTAGTGGCCCTCGAAGGCAAACATCTTTCCTGAAGGCCCAACCAGATGTGGTCTCAGCCATTCCATGTGTAAAGCCACGGAATTACTGTCATCACATCTTGTTTGTTCCTTAGCTCCTTCTCACTGGAGACAGGAAACTTATTTTGATACTTTGTGCATATAAAGCATGCAGTCCCCATGGAGTAATGGTTTTTCTGCAAAACACTTGTAGAGCATAGGCTCCTGCTCCTCTTTATCCAGGAGCAGGCTTCATCATTCACATCCATAACTTCACAGGTGCAAGCCTAGGAAGACTGCAGATTGTACTGGATTTTTTTTGCACCTCCCAAGTATGGAATGTATAAACAAAACAACAGTAATAAGCTTAAGAAAATGCTTTGCTATGGAGGCCTTGTTGGATGGTGGCCAATTCCCAGTTATCTAGCCAAACAACCACAATAAGTGGAAAAATCCAGATATGAAAATAATGTAATCACAGAAGGCAAACATTCACCTTTAGAGAAAAATAAAAGATATGTTATATATCACCTTTTAACATGAACCATGGCTATACTAACATTTCTAAAAAGCATTAACTAAAAGGCCCAGGGGGAAATCTTCTGAATCTAGGATCAACCAACATGCAAAAATGTTCTCATCCCTTCTTTCCTTGAGTGAAACACAGGCAGAAACCACAAGGGTGTCAGGTGAAAGGATTTCAGTATAAAGTGAAATTGTCCCATTACAGTCTTCCTTCAAGGTACTGAGAAAAGATTCAGTACCAGCTGTAGACAGACTAGTAAAAAGTGTGCTGGCATCAATACTGAAAGTAAAATATTTAGCTGAAACGAAAAAATATGCTAAATTGGTCCTAATGGATTTCATCCATTTACCATTTTTCTGAAATGATGGTAGAGTCTGAACCATGCATAGGTCAAAAACTGTATAGCAAACAGATGGGGAGATAAAAAGATCAATATGGATTGTAGATATTACAATTATGGATTTATTATTAATAGAAAGATGGGGTATAAGTCTCAATAAATAAAATAAGAATGCATAACGTTAGCACTATATGATATACAAGGGCTTTTGTTATCTAGTTAAAGGGACACTTTGATACTAAGCTTATTCTTCTCTCTGTCCTTTGTTTCAGCTGTATTTAGCTTCACTCTACTACATCTATTCTGCGCTGGAGGAAGAGTCTGAACGGAATAAGGACAACCCAGTCTATGCCCCTGTTTATTTCCCAAATGAGCTGAACCGCAAGACTGCTTTGGAGGAAGACTTGGAGTATTTCTATGGCTCAACATGGAGGCAGGAGATCCAGTGTCATGAAGCAACTCAGAAATATGTGGACAGGGTACATCATGTGGGCCAATATGAACCAGAGCTTTTGGTGGCCCATGCTTACACCCGGTACCTGGGAGATTTGTCTGGAGGTCAGATTCTAAAGAAAATTGCTCAAAAATCTCTCCAGCTGCCTAGTACTGGAGAAGGACTGTCTTTTTTCAATTTCCCTGGAGTCACCAATATCTCTAAGTTCAAGCAGCTTTATCGAGCTCGGATGAACAGTCTCCCCATGGACTCTGCTATTGAGGAGAGAATCCTGGAAGAAGCCAAAAAGTCTTTTCTGCTGAATATAGAAGTGAGTAATCAGCTGGTGATAGTTTCTGATCAAGATGCAATAGTCTTGAAAGTCATTTCTTGGCAATTCTGTCAGATAATTTGTGTGAACGTCACTGCACTTCTCCCATTGAGAAATTTATAATTTACGAATTAAATTGGGCACATGAAGAGTAACACAGAAAAAGCAATCAGATACCCTCCAAATGCTTTAGACAACACCAGTCATAATCACTGACCATTGTGAATGAGAGGGGGCTGATAGGAACTGTATTCCTACACCTCTGGAAGACCAACCAGTGATCACTTAGGGGTGCCAGACGGAAAACTAAACAGTTCCTTTACCTTTAATGGTCGCACAGAAGGAATTTTAGCAGGCATTGCTTGTTAGACAACTACGGTATGTAACAAGCAACACCTTCTGGGATTCCCTCTTCTACATAACCATTAAAGGTACAGGAGACCTCTCCACTTTTCAGTTGGGCAGCCTTGATCACAGTACAGTGAGCTAGTTTTTGATTCTCAGGCAGAATGTTAAAGAAGCAATGCTTGAAAACTGGGCATGGCAGAAGCCAATTTGCAGTACATGTATTTAAAAGGCTTAGAGTTCTCCCTCAAATTCAGACAGCCTTATTTCTATTAGGAAAAAAATCCATTTAGTAACAATATGATAACAACTTATAAAAATATTGTGACACTCTTCCAATCTTAGGATGGGAATTCAGAAGATTGTTCAAAAGATAACTAATTTAGTTGCTTTATGCTGAGTTTAAAAGAACATAGGTTGCAGCAGGATTTAGTGGGACAAGGGCGAACAATTCTTTTTGAAAATACGGTGGAAGTGACAGTAACGTATATCTCAATGTATAAGACAAGAGCAAGTTTTGCCGACAAAATTATGGATTTTCATATGGGTAAATTGAGGGTAAAACTTAGGAGCACGGAACAAAGGATGTAAAGGATGAAGCAAAGGGAAAGGATGCCAAAGAACTTACAAAATTTCAGCAGACATAACTGTTTGTACTCACCCTAAAGGTTGGATGGATGGGGAGGAAACTATGGAGTTTATCAGACAAGGGAAATTGGAAGTATAATCCAATGGCAATCTGAACGCAATCATGGGGTTTCACTTTTTTGCGTGATAGACTGCCACATGCAAATTCGGGCAATGGCATGCTATTTTGGGGCAGTGGGGAGCCAGTCCAAATGCAATGAGCATTCACGTAATTTCGCTAAACTAGCGACTTTGCGTGAATGCGTTCTGGCCCCACTTTCTTTTCATTCGAAATTAAGAGAAATTCCTCACGTGTGATAAACTCCTATGGCAAATGGTGGCTGTGCAAGGTGTGGAGGAGGCAACCAGGCATTAGATGGGACTAAGAAAACATGAACATCTCAAAAATGATGTAAAGGCAAGAGTTAAAGTACAGTGTTAACTCTTATCAATAATGGAAACCATGCCTTCCTCTGAGTAGAGTAGCAAAAGGTGAGACCTATGTCTGTCCTGGGATAACCTAAAAGAAGCACGGACCCCCTCTCTCAACTCTTCTTTGATGGGAAGCCCCCAAAAGCTGCTGCCACTGCCAGTTTCCTATCCAGGCATTCAAGGCTAGAACTAATACCATGGTGAAGAGAGTAGAGGGAGTCAGTGCTTCTTTTAGATTCTCCCAGGGTGGATTAAGCTCTTCCTTTTACCACTCTACTTGGAGAAGGAGATGGTTCCTGTTTTGGTAAGAGTTAAGATACAGTATTTACACTGATGCATGGATACGTCAACTCAGGTTTTTTTACTCAATTTTTTGACTAACATTTCTAGACAGATGCATGAGTATATATAGTTATAGATACAGAAAATTTGAATCACAAATTCCTTCAGACTTGTTGACAAACAATTGATCTGATTACTTTTCTGTCTGATTTATCTTGAGTCTGGCATCATTTACCCTTTCTAATTTTTAACCCAAAATCAACATTTGGACACTTTAAATCAAATACACATGTAATCAGTTAAGGGATTTCCCCATACTGAAAGAAGTCAAAATGTCATTCTAAAAAACTGAATGTTCTAATTAGCTGCCAACAGAATTCTCAGGGGCAGTAACCTAAATGTGTACAGTGTACCATCCTGGAGATGTTGGGAATTATAGTCCAACACATCTAGAGGGCTCCAGGTTTGGGAAAGGCCACATTGGTGGATTTACCAGGTTTCTCTGCAATAAACCTCATATTTATAACTGAAACTAAGGTCCAAAACACACTGCAGAAATAATCCAGTTTGAAACCGCTTTAACTGCTCCGGCTCAATGCTAGGGAATTCTGGGAACTGTAGTTTTGTGAGACATTTAGCCTTCTCTAGCAGAGAGCTCAGGGGCCCACAATAAACTACAATTCTCTGGATTCCCTAGCACTGAGTCAGGGCAATTAAAGAGGTCTCAAACTGGATGAGCTTGGAAGAGCTAACCTTGTTAAGACAGTGTTTGTAGAATCCTAATATACTGAAGGAGTGTGCTCCTCAATAACAGAACTACTCTACAATCCATCTTCTCAGGTATTTGAAGAGCTACAGAGACTGGCAAGTCAGGGACGGCTATTGGAGAATAACCACCTTGTGCAACCCAAGCTGGAACTTCATGCAAGAGGAACCAACAGAACACACAGTAAGAAAAACCTATTTATGAGAGCCACTCCTTGCATTGCTTTCTGTTTTCACTTGGATCCATATTAGGAGGAAGAGTTATCTTGTCCAAGTTTCTTTAGCTGTCATGATTTACGCTTTTGTTAACTAGAACCCTGGGTGTGTAATGAGTGAATGTGGGGCTTGATAGACATCTATACTAAAAACATAAGCTCTCTTGAAACTAGATAGGGCTGTACTGTAGGCAGCAAAATGAGGGTATTGATCCCCCTCCCGAATGAGAATCCTGCCCCTCTTCATGAAATTTTCCTTGCTTCAATTTGAAATTCTAGTTGAGTATTTAGAAATAAAATTAAAGCACCAAAGAAATGGGGCAGGCAAAGTTAAACAAGGGAATATGAACGCAACAAATAAAAGTGGTCTACAAGTGAAGCATTTTCAGTGTCTGTATGTAACGCAAGATGTTCATGGTGCAAAATTCTTATGGGGGCAATGCTCTTTTTGTCCCCCCGGCACAGCTACACTTGTAGAAACACACATGCAGTATCCTATGTATGAAGATTGTAAAGCTGACAGTTCTTATCCCTACCAACTCACAGAACTACAGTTCCAAGGGCTCTTGGGGCATGATAAACAGATACAAAACTAGCACACAACGGAACTGTAATATTATCTCCAAGTATCATTTATCTGTATCATTGTGCTCAAAGTGTAAGCCTGCCATCCAGTGATGTTATCAATGTTCTTGAAACAAAATCTCTCTACTGGATTTCCTCACTTGACAAGTGTTCCTTTCTCTTAATATAGGTCCAAAGGAAAGTGACCGGACAAGAATGACACATAAGGACATGCTGCCCAGCACACCACTCCTGCGTTGGCTTCTTGCTCTTTTCTTCTTGGCAACAGCAGTTGCTGTGGGCTTGTATGCCATGTGAACAGAAGGGACCTGAAATATCTTTCACCAGCACCTGCCTTTTCCTAAACTAACAGCTCTTTTTTAATCAAGGAAGACATGCTTATATGCCCCACTTGGGTGCTCCAAGTGTAGCTGTTCTAATTTTACTAACAGTATAAACGATACAACTGGTTTGAAAATTCAAAAAATTGTGTGGAGAACATTTCTTTAAAGACCCTGAAGTGTCACAGCATGGCACATCTTTAAACAAAGGGAACAAACCACAAAGACCAAGCACTTTCTATCTTGGATGTCTGAGGAATAAATTTATTTTGTGCAGTTATCTAATGGTGTGTAGCTCACATCTACCTATCCTGAAAGAAAATGCTTTGCTTCAACTTAACTTTTATATGATGTTTCTATTTTTGAAAGATATTTATACCTCAGCAGTGGACTTTGGAAAAACATGAATCATAACCTATGAGCTGACTGATCTGTACACTTGTACTTTCTGAATATGGTGATTCCTATTGACTATAAAGTTGACTCTCCATATCCATGGATTCTTTATCCATGGATTCTATTATCCCTGGCTTGCAAACATTTTTTAAAATATATACATTCCAGAAAGCAAACCTTGATTTTACCATTTTATGTGAGGAACACCATTTTACTTCACCACTGTATTTAAAAGGACTTCAGCATCCATGGATTTTTGTATCCACGGGGATCCTGGAACCAAAACCCAGTCAATGCCAAGGGGTCATTGTATTAAATTATTTTAGGTGCTAAAACTGAATTTGTACAGTCAGTGAGGATTGGGTGGTCTACCACATTTGCTTTCTTCCTTATATGACTTTTTAAAAATTCAAATTCCTTTCCATTCTATTTATGAATTTTTACAGGGTGTGTTCTTATGCAGACATGAGCCAAACAAAATTCTTCCCCAACCAGCTAGGACAAATTCAAGAAGCACAATTAATCATCAGCATAGAGACAACCATGTTGTCTCTGCTTGCCCAGGAGCTGTTAAAGATGAGGAGCAAGTTGTGGGAGTGGCAGCAACCTTAGTTCAGAACCACTGACCTATTTGAATATGTATCTGGCTCTTCCAGATTGTCTAGAGAAGCTTGAGAGCTCCTTATCTTTTGCCAGCTGTTATTGCATCCACATCCACTCATTCCATTCTTTAGCGGAGCTGTTTGTAGTGATTTCTTGAATCTGCCCCTTCACACTACAGATTTATAGCACTGCGATTCCACTTTAACTGCCATGGCAACATCTTATGGAATCCCGAGATCTGTAGAAAATATTTGCAGTACAGTATAGAAGGGGTGCAGGGCTCTTCCAGAAGTTTTGTTTTGTTTTAAACTGGGGCATGGTTTGCTGAGACAATCCTATGGTTTAAATGTGATATTTTCTCCACTCTGGATAAATTTTAAAAAGGATTAAAATGACATTTTGTGGCTGCACTATAAACCTATAGTGCAGAAAGAAAGATTGTCCTTATCATGAAATTAAAAAGAAACCCACCTGAAAATGGGAATAAAATGATGCACCTGATGCTGGAAGTTGTCAGAGAAAAGTCTGGATTATACATTTTTGTTGTTGTTAACTACCCTTTAGTTGGCAGCCCTGTGCATGAGACTCCCGCAAGACTCCCTATCTTCCACTACTTTTCTTGGTTCTTGCAGATTCGTACCCATAACCTGCTTGATGGACTCCATCCATCTAGTATGTGGCCTTCCTCTGTTTCTCCCTATATAAATACTGCTAGGATTTAAATATAAAAATACTGTTTAAATTTAAAAAATACTGTTTGGAATAGAAATACTGTTTGAATTTAAAAAAATAAATAAAACCCTGACAATGACAGCAATAAATATGGCAGCCTCCTGATACTTTTGGTGCACTCAGAGAAACTCTGTCAGATATTTAAAAGAGCTGGGTATTCCAAATAAATAAAAATAAAAGGCCCTCTGGATAGACGGATGAAGCTCTCATTTTTATATCATCCCTATTCAAATGCCACGTCACAGATCCATTTGGTGACAGAGCCTTCTCAGTGGCTGTTCCCACCCTATCCAAGTCCCTTCCACGGGTGGCTAGGCTAGGTTGGTCCCTTCTCTGCTCTCCATCCATCAGCAGGCAAAGGCCTTCTTGTTCAAGCAGGCTTTTCATGAATAACTGCTTGCAAGGAGCCTTCTTCCGTGTGTGTGTAGGGGGGGGGGGGCATTTTAGTTTTAACTTTTGTATATTATAAATAATTTCATTTTGCTTAATGTATGATTTTAAAAATGGCAATCTTTTCATTGTGTTTTTTATTTTGTTATCTTTTAACTAATTTTGTGTTATTGTTCATGAGTCTCCTTGGGTCCTACACTAGGAGAAAGGTAGTAATAAATAAATGGAATAAATAAATAATCTTAAGTTTTTCCTGTGTTGTTATGAAAATATTAGCAAATTCTGATAAGGTCTTCTTAAAAAAACACAAAACAAAGAAGCAAAATTCTCACCTAACTGTAGTGCCAATCAGCAACAAAGCAGAAAGCTGTCATTTACTAGGAAGGGCACAATTATGCCTTTCATATAAGCTGTTCAAATTGTAGCCTAACCACCCACTCCTTGAAAAAAAATCAGTTCTGAAGACCACTCCAATTTGCTTCAATATTAAACAGGCTTATCCTATTTCATATTTTGTCTGCATGCTTACACCCATCAACAGGGTTTAGAATGCCCTCTCTATATGCAACCATGCATTGAATAAGACAGCAGAAAAATCACACTTGAATTCTTGACCAACACAGTTGTAGTTACTGAATGGCACTTATCAGGAGTGGCATCACTTAGTGCGGTGATGGTGAACCTTTGAGAGACCAAGTGCCCCAACTCAGTGTGTTCCCACACTGGGTGTCACCTGGTGTTGGGGGGAGGACTTCTGGGGATGGGACTTCCGGGGGCAGGACTTCCAGGGAGTGGGACTTCTCCCAGCTTTCTGGGGTGGGAAGGGTGGAGAAATAGAGCGCTCCTTCCTCGTTCCTCCTGGCCTCTGCCATTATAGGGGCGACGATGCACATGCCTTCAGAGAGGGCTCTGTATGCCCTCTCTGGCATGCATGACACTGGTTCGCCACCACAGACCTAGTGCAATAACTCATGGTGTCACCCCACCTTTGACTTCCTCCCATACCACACCATACAGAATCCCGAGCAATGTTTTTTGTACTAATATTACTCAGTTATTCCCGTATATCAATTAATACAACGGCAATAGTTGCAATATAAACAACTAGCAAAATTAAAATTGTACCTTTAAATTACATTATCATGCACACAGCCTAAATGTATTTGCATGTTAATAGTTGCATGTGGGGTTTTTTTGTAATGGAATAATTTTAACATATACACAAACAGTGTTACACATACCTGTGCCCCCCTCCTGCACGGATGAATAGAGATTAGAATCAACACACTATTTACAATTAGAAATCTATATACTGTATAGGACAAGGATTTAATTACGTTATTGACCTCATTGAACGCCTTATTCCCTTTGACCTTCGCAAGCAAAATTTCCCAAGTTCCAAACTCCTTCCCTTCTTTCTCCAGTACATTTTAATCTTCTGTCTCTAAAAATTTCAAACAGCAAGTTGTCTGCATAGTTCCATGTGGTTAAAGTGAAAATTTGGTAAGATGTGATGTTTTAAATATTTTTTGTAGGAAAATAATCAAAAAGTGGAGCCTTTCTCCTTCCACTGAGCCACATCCACTCACACCATATTTTCAGTTTTTTAAAGGAATGCAGGTAAACACCACACCCCATTTCTTCCAAAAGGCAAATGTTGGAGAGCAGTGGTGTCATCCCCTAGCGACACCCTTGGCACTTATCAACTCTAACGGATCTTGTCTATGAATCTTCGGTGAAAAACACATTGGGAGTCCAGCTCTGAATGCCAATTTTATCTCCTTTCTCACCAACAGCATCAACAACATGCCTATTATAAGCTGCCATGAAGTAGCAGAACAGCCAGGGCAATCTATTTCTTGGAGATTATAATATTTAAAATTTATGTTAAAACTCATGGGGCTGCCAAGGATAGAAAATAACCATTCTTGCTTTTTGTTCAACTCATATCAGGAGGCAGCTATACAACTGAATTCTCAAGTCATTATAAAGTAATAGTCTAGATCTAGGAAGAACTTAATGACTATATTACAATGAAAGTGCATGAAGCAGGTGAAGACAGAATTTTCCCTGATGACATTTCATTCTGAGAGCTAGTGAAAAGTAATTTCACTGCAAAAATGGTTTCCTGGGTGCTATCAAGCTTCAACATCCACTGCAAACCTCCCTCTCTCTGATTCTGTCTCCCCACCACTCCCTCCCCAACAATTGCAGATGGATCAAATTTTCTGGTTACAGTAAATCTAGCCTCCCAATCCCTTCACACATTTTGAGTCAAAAGACATTAATACAGATTGAGTATCCCTTATTGAATCGTAGAGTTGGAAGCAGGGTTGCCATAAGTCAGGACCTCCAAACTGGGACAAACATAGGACAAATGTAGGGCAACATTTTCAAATGTAGGACACATTTTATAAAAATGGAGGACACGCAAAAAAATTGAGGTTTTTTTTAAAATGTTAATATAAATGCATGTTTTTTAAGCATGACCAAAATGGAGGACATTTTGGCATTATTCCTAGACAGATGGCAGAAATGGACTTGCTCTCGGGTTCAACTGTACTTCTCAGAAGTATGTACTTGGTCAAGGGACTGTGGTTTTTCTTCACTGCGCATGAGTTTGTAAAAATCACAGCAAGTTACATTGGCCATGCCTCAGAGGTTTGTTGATATCAATATCACCATCATCATCACTATAATTGTCCAAGAAAGGCAGACTTGTTAGCATTCAAAGCGTCATAAATACACAGAAAATGTACTTGCATATATTTAATAATAAAAAATAATGGAAAAAAACAAGGCAGGGTTGTATATATTTAATAATAAAAATAAATGAAATAAAATAAAAAAGCAATAATACAAATTAATAAAATAAAAAAACAAAAAATAAGTATTTTATATTTTTAAAAATTACTGTAATTAAAAAAAAAAAACACAAACCCAAGGCAGACCTGAAATGGCCACTGATTCACTTTTCCACCTCCTCCTCCTCTTCATCCTCCCATCTCCTCTTCATCCTCCCCCTCCTCCTCGGCGCAAGGGCTCCTTGGGAAGCTCCGTGCGAGGGCACGCAAGTGGGGGAATCCTTTTTGAATTGCTTTGTCCAAAACTGGACACCGTATTCCAGGTGAGGTCTGACCAACGCAGAATAGAGTGGCACTATGATTTCCCTCGATCTAAACATTAAACTCCTATTTATGCAGCCTAGAATTGCATTGGCTTTTTTAGCTGCTGCATCACACTGTTGGCTCATCTTTAGCCTGTGGTCTACTAAGACTCCTAGATCCTTTTCTTATGTACTGTTATACTGGGGCTCATGCACTGGGCAAGTGAAAAAAGACTTTGTATAACACTTCACTGTCAGAGGCTTTCTTAATTGAGATGTGTCTGTAGTCCACAGCCAACATGACTACTAGCCATTGACAGTTACATTTTGCATGAATTTGTCCATCCCCTTTTAAATCGATCCAAGCTGGCAACCACCAGCATGTCTCCATTTATTACATGCACCTAGAAACCCCCCTCCCTTGCTTTCCGTTGTCATAGCATGGCAACGGTGATGCTTGCTATGACTCTGTATTGTGATGCGCTTATGGTTCTGGCTACAGTTGCATTTCATCAGTTACGCTCTTGCTGTGAGAAGAGTAGGAAAGCAGAGCCTGGTTCCCCAATGAGTATAAAATGGGAAAGGGAAGAGTGAAGGATAGGGTTTAGAGACAGCATGGTGTAATGGTTTGAGCATCGCACTGCATCCCTGGAGACCAGGATTCAAAGCCCTGCTTGGCTATGGACTCCAATAGAGTGATCCAGGGAGGTCCCAAAACTTAGAGTAAGACAAAGGACTTAGTTTTATTCCTCGTGTGTTTGGAGAAAACACCTGGGGTAGGACAACAAAGGTAGATGTAAGCTAAAATCATTTGGCTGAGGAAAGTAAAGTATTTTGTCTTCTGTTACCAAGGAAGATATTCAAGTCAATATCTCTTAGTGCTAAATTAATGAGATATCATTGGTTTCGCTGCCAGTTAGAATCCATAATATCCAAAGCCCACAAAGCAGTGATACCTTTATTGTCGCAATTGAAATGCACAGAATACCTGTTTTGAAGTCTGACTGGCTTCTTCTTCAGGAAAGATGCTAAGAATCAGACAGGAGAAAAATATATATGATAATATTAGTCGAGATATGGCTGTTCCCAGTTCAGATGGTATTGGAAGGAAATTCATGAGGGTAGATATCCCTCTTCTTCAGGACATACAAACATTAAGTTTCATTAGAAAGACAAAATGATAATCCATTTTTCCTTACCTGATGCAATATATCCAGGTACTGTATCCTCTTCTTTTTTTCTCCCCTGCTAACACTTTTAAATTCACTTTAGGGTTGCCATAAGTTGAAAATGGCTTGAAGGCACCTCTTTGTTTCAGTATTTTCTCCAAACACATGAGGAATAAAATAACATGATAATGGCACGGCTTATAAAAATGAAAGAGACAAAAATGCCTTTGTCAGAAACCTAGAAATGCCAGACCTGAGATTGTATTATTACGCATGTTGCTTAAATTGGATAGAAAATTGGATAGACCTAAAAGATGAACAATTGTTAGATCTGGAAGGTTTTAATCTGAGATGTGGCTGGCATGCCTACCTTTGGTTTGGAAAGGTGGAATTCAGTGCAGAATTCAAAGACCATATAGTAAGGAGAGCCCTATGGAAGGTATGGAATATATGTAAAGGGAAAATATATAGACAAATGCCAGATTGGATATCACTCCAAGAGGCACTGATGAAAAAGGGGGGAAAAGAAGGAAAAGAATGGCTAAGATATAGAGATATACTAAAGATAGAAAAGGGAAAGGCAAGGATCAGAACAAAGGAAGAATAGCAGAAGGGCACAGCATCCATTGGTTTTTCTATTTTCAATTACATGAGAGATATAAAAAAGACATTAAACAATATGGCATAGCACAAAACTAGACGGAATTAGATCTGATCCTAATGGATAGGAAAGGGAAAACAATTTCCAAATCCTATAATTTGTATATAATATATCTAGACCACAAGGGCCATCCAGTCCAACCCCATTCTGCCATGCAGGAAATCACAATCAACACATCCCCCTCATCCACAATTCTGAAATCAAAAATACTCCAAAATCCAAAATTGTCCACACAGGTGGCTGAGATAAGCGACACCTTTGCTTTCTGATGTTTCACTGGACAGACACTTTCATGTAGAAACCTTAACTATAAAATGACCTTCAGGCTATGTGTATAAGGTGTATATGAAACATAAATGAGTTCCATGTTTGAGCATGATGAGTCTCACATCCAAGTTATCTTATTACATACATGCCAGTGTCCCAAAATCCAAAACATTCATGGTCCTAAGTATTTTGGATAAGGGAGGCTGGTAATACACTTCTTTAAAGTTAAAATGGCTCCATCTATGGGCACAGACATAACATTACATGAATTGCTGTGGGCCTGCAACTATCATGGTAAAATTTGTTCAGAGATTTGCCATTGCCTTCCCCTGAGGCTGAGAGAGTGTGACTTGCCAAAGGTCACCAGTGGGTTTCATGGGAGAGCTGGGAATTGAACCCTGGCCTCCAGAGCCATTGTCTAATGCTCAAACCACTACACCACACTGGCTCTCTTTGAGGACCTTGTGAAACGACAAATCCCAGGATTCCATAGGTTGCAGCTACAGCACTTAAGACAGTTGTCCAAAACATACTGCAGAAATAATCTAGTTTGGGGGCGCTTTAACTGCCTTGGCTCAATGCTAGGAAATCCTGAGAACTGAGCTCTGGCTCCTTCTCTGACAGAAAAGGCTAAATGTCTCACAAAACTACAGTTCCCAGAATCCCCTAGCAGTAGACTGAGGTCTAGGAAAGCTCATGCTGCCAATTCCTTCCTTTCAGTGAGTCTCAAGGTGCTACAAGATATCATATTTATATTAAAATATATATTATCTATTATTATTATTATTATTATTATTATTATCAAGCGTCTGAGGAAGCAGACTTAAGTCTAAAGAAAGCTCATGCTTCCTTTCAGTGAGTCTAGTCAAGGGTGCTACAGACACAGATAAGGACCCCTTTAGCTCCTCCCACAGCCGCCATTTTAACCCCTCTTTGAGGCCTGAAGGCTTTTTTGGCGGTTAAAACTGCCCTATGAGGCCTAAGAGGCGAGGGGGGAGGGGACGACGCGAGGAGGCGGGCCTTTCTTCAAGTCTCCTCCAATGGGCTACTCTGAGGATGAAGGGGCGGGGTTAGGCTGCATGCGTCTCAGCCAATCATGCACGGCTGTGTTTTTCTGGTAGCCAATGGGAGCCGTCGGTGCGTCACTCGGCGTCAACGGAGGAGGGGAACTTTCTTTTTTCCCGCGAAAACGTCCTCGCAGCAGCATCGCCCAGCGAAGGGAAGGGAGAGTGAGGCTCGCTTTTGAAAGGGGAAAGGTGGGTATGGCGGCATTCCCACTTTAAGGAGAGCCTATGATGGGGTTTTCTTGTTAAGTTTTGTTCAGAGGGGCTTTTGATATTATGGCCATCCTCTGAGGCCGAGAGAGTGTGACTCGCCCAAGGTCACCCAGTGGGTTTCTATGGCCAGGATTCGAACCCAGCTCTCCAGAGCCTCAGCCTCTAAACTGAAAACTCTGGGTTAAAGGCAGCTTGGCATGCTGAGTTCCTCTCTCTCTCTCTCTCCCAACCTTTTCCACCTTCTGGCCAAGCTGGTTGGGGATGATGGGAGTTACTGTCCCCCTACTAGGTTTAAATTTGAACTTTTGCTACGCTCAGGAGTTGGGAGATTATAGTACTGAAGTACAGTACTGAGAGCAAAGGCTGTTGTTATTATTCAGGCCATCATGACAAAATCCTTTTGTTTAGGGATGTAAGCAGTTTGGAAATGGCTCCTAACTTATAATTCTAACCCAAATGAAAGGGAAGTGCTGCACATAAACAGTTTAAGGGCAGTGAAACAAAACGTATAGGTAAAAGGTGGATTGATTGATTTGATGGATGGATGGGTAACCCCAGGAAGGACAGAGACGCATGTTAGGTGTAATGTTTGAACACCCAATGGATATACTGTATAGGGGTGTGAATGTTTAATTCAGTTTAACCAATGAGAATGTGATTTGTAGTTCTCTTTGTTCAAAATGATATAAAAAAGCTTGGTTCGCTTTGGATTCAGGGTTCCCAGGATTTGGAATATGAATTTCCTCTGGAACAGTGTTGCAGCTAAATAAACTATGGCCCCGTACAGACAGGCCAAAATAAAGCTGCTTTGGGTCACTTTGGAAGTATGCTGTTTAAATGACACACGCATCTTAAGAGGCGAGAAGCTGTAGCAAAACTGTGCTCCAGTCCTTAGGACACACGCATCATTGAAACACCATACCTCCAAAGTGACCCAAAGCAGCTTTATTTTGGCCTGTTTGTGCAGGCTCTATGTTTCCTTTTCAAACACGACTCCTGGGTCTCTAAGGAAAAGAAATCCACAACACTTGGAAGAAGACCAGGGTTCGATTCCCAGCTCGCCCATGAAACCCACTGGGTGACTTTGGGCAAATCATACACTCTCAGCCTCAGAGGATAGCAATAGCAAGCCTCCTCTGAACAAGAAAACCCCATGGTAGGGCCACCAGAAGTTAGAAACAACTTGAAGGCACACAACATACACATATGTGTACAAGGTGTATTCAAAACATAAATCGGTATCATATTTAGACTTGGGTCCCATCTCCAAGATGTCCTAGGTGTGTGTGTGTGTGTACACACACACACAGTTGTTGCTCCATATTCGCTAGGGTGGGCGCACAAGACCCCCCATGAATATGGAAAAAAACACAAATAACAAAAACACCATGCTTTTACCTGAGAGGACACTAGGTGCAACTCTATGGTCACCATTAACTTTAGGTTACACTTTGTAAACCGCTTAGAGAGTGCTTAAGTGCACTGATAAGCGGTATAGAAATGTACTTGCTATTGCTTGCTAAAGTTGCACTGAAAGACACATACGCCTCACATATGTGTATGTGTAGAGATTTCTAGAAAGAATACTCTACTGTACTAGGAATCTGTAGGTCCTTCAGAGCAAGTCTTTGGTCAACGTCCGACAGACACTGACCATAGAACTGCACTGGAGGAGCTACAAATGTTTAGTATTCTCTCTAGGAATCTCTAGGTCTATCAGTGCAACTTTTAGTTAAAGTTGACCATAGAGTTCCACTGGAGGACCTAGAGCTTCCTAGAGAGAACATATTAATCAAATCTATGAATAGTCAAAGCTGCAAATATGGAGGAGTGTGTGTGTATATATATAATAAATGCAAACGTAGGGACTCCAAAATATTTTTTTTTAAAATATCTCAAATCCAAAACACTTCTGGTCCCAAGCATTTAAGATAATGGAAACCCAACCTGTATACAGTGGGCCCTTGGTATTCACTGGGGTTTGCTTCCAGGACACACACACCCCTCCATTCATACCAAAATTCAAGGATGTTCAAGTCCCATTAAATACAATGGACAATAAAATGGTGTCCCTTATATAAAGCGGCAAAATCAAGTTTTGCTTTTTGAAATTTAAAAAATATATATTTTCAAGCTGTAGACGGTTGAATCTGTGGATGAAGAATCCATGGATATGGAAAGCTGACCGTCCTCACTTAGAGTTAGATCCGTATAATTAACTGTATTTATGGAAGTGCTGATTTACTATCTGGGCTCTACTCTGCTTGGGACTAGTAACTAGATTTAGCCCTATTTATTGTCTAAGGCCCGTTCCACACGGGTGTAATAGTACGGATCGAGTCCATACTAGGGTTAAAATGGAGCTCCTTCCAGGATTTGTATCGCTGCCGCAGCCCTTAGACAGCTGCACCAGCGACGCAAGGCAGAAAGGGACCGAGCGGCCCCTTTCTGCTTGTCCCCGCCACCGTTGGGTGTCCTTGGGGCATGAAGCCCCAAGGACACCCCTTTCCAGGCCACGGGGAAGCGGCCTTTTGGCGCTTCCCCACGGCCTGAAAAGTGGCGGATCAGTGCCCCAAAGGCTGCTGTTCTGGCAGCGGAGGCCCCAATCCGGCGGGGAAAGGAGCGCCTATGAAAACTTTTTGAAAAATTCATTGGAGTGGCCATAAGCCGACAGGTGACTTGAAGACACATACATATTTATTGCATGTTTAAACAGTGAAATAATCAAATCTTTCTCCAGTGTGTTTTGTGTTCTAAAACAGAAAATAATGCAATAAAACAATGTCTGGAGACACAGAATATGAAACTAAGATAAAAGCAACTGCAAAGAATAAAGCTGTATTAAAAGCAGCAGGATGATAAAAGGGTATAAATATCTCAGAGTTCCAAACCAGTTATTAAAATACTCCTGGGAAATTAAAAATGCGGGTGGTTTACAATAGTAATATTTGGGGAGGGTGGAGAATAAAGATAAATGGTACTTACAGAATTGCAGCCACAACAAACTACAGTTCTCAGGATTCCCTAGCACTGAGCCAGGGCAGTTAAAGCAGTCCCAAACTGGATTATTTCTGCAATGTGCTTTGGACCTAAGTAAAGCAAGCCTTCATTCAGATGTGGGGAGGGGAATGGACACCCAAAGAAAGAAGAGAGAACAGACTTAAGCAAAGTTGGGTTGGTGATAAGAGGCACCCACTTTTATATGCTCAGAGACACTTTCAGGATCACAGGACTTTAAACCTTGGTTCAGTGTAGGTCCTGGGCATGTCTATTTGCACCTTTTCAGGTCCTTTGTGTTTCTGTTTCACTGCAGAGTGAGACACCATGTCTGGCTTTGATGATCCTGGCATCTTCTATAGTGATAGCTTTGGTGGAGACACAGGAGGAGATGAGGGACAGATCCGAAAGTCTCAGTTGCAGAAGCGCTTCAAAGAGTTCTTGAGACAATATCGGGTTGGAACAGACCGGACTGGTTTCACTTTCAAATACAGGTACCCTTTCTTCCCCTAAATAAGATTACTCTTGCTATACTTAATAGATGTGTAAATGCACTGCTAGTTAGCAGTATGGTTGTGTTGGCATATTTTAGCTGACTTGATAAAATGTTCTAAGAAGTATGTACTCAGCTGTTCGCTGTTTTCAGTTCGATATATCCTCACTTGTCCTGCTGTTCTCACTACATCTTAGAGATGAGCTCAAACGACATTACAATCTGGGCCAATACTGGATTGAAGTGGAGATGGAGGACTTGGCAAGCTTTGATGAAGACCTGGCTGACTACCTGTACAAGCAGCCTGCAGAACACCTCCAGTTGGTATGTGTGGGATGGGATGAGAAATGGTGTCTGCATGAAATATATTGTGGATAGACTGCTGCTTTGGGAACACATGCAGTGCCCAGGCCTTTGTGTGTGTGTGGCCCTTGATCCTCCAAACTCCCAAGATGGACTCTGTTCCTCTTTAAGTCTCCATGAAAAGTAATTCATTTTTGTATGAGGTTGCTGTGCCCTTCTGTGCTGTTTAACTTCTATTTTTCAACACCAAGAATTGGTTTCTGCCCCCTTTGGTTTTATTTTCCTTTTATTTGGCGACCTTATTTTCCTTCTGGCTCCCAGAGTCTCCCAGTAAAAGAAAATTGCCCACTAAACCAGAGATGTAGTTACAGCTGCTTGAATATCAATGCTTGCATGTTGGGCCTGTAGTCTGGTGAGCTATATCCTCTTTCAGAAGCTCAATTTCATTCTCCTCAACCCTGGTCCAGTTTTCTGTTTGTATGTTTGTTTTTTTCTTTTTAAAGTGTGGTTAATATTCTGTTACTGTGGAGTCTTTGGGCAGATGGGGATAGAGCAGCCTGTGTTTCATTTTAGTTTTTTAAAATGATAGTAACTATGGATCTGAACAGACAGGCCAAAATAAAGCTGCTTTGGGTCACTTTGGAGGTATGCTATTTAAATGACACACACATCTTAAGAGGCCAGAAGCTGCGCCAAAGCTGCGCTCTCGTGCTTAGGACTGGAGTGTGGCTTTGGTATGCCTTCTGGCCTCTTAGGACTCATGCAGCATTTAAACAGCATACATCCAAAGTGACCCAGAGCAGCTTTATTTTGGCTTGTCTGTTCAGGCCCTTAGTTGCCACTTAAAGACTAACAAGTTAAATGCTGCTCTTTTAAGATGTCATTAGACCAGTGGTTTTCAGCCTTTCATTCCCCAGATGTTTTGGAATTCAAGTCCCAGAATCCCTATCTGTTAACCACATTAGCTAGAGCTTATGGGAGTTGGTGTCTAGAACATCTGGGGGACCAAAAATTGAAAACAGCTGCATTAGCTTCTCTGTTGTAGCTGTTGTTTTCATGGATGTATTTTGCTGTGACAGAGGCCTGTTACAGACAGCCAAAATAAAGCTGCATCGAGTCACAGTGGAGGTATGGTGTTTGAATGATGCATGTGTCCTAAGAGTCCAGAAGCCACACCAAAGCCACGCTCCAGTACTTAGGGCTGGAGCATGGCTTTGGTGCAACTTCTGGACTCTTAGGACGCATGCATCATTGAAACACCATACCTCCACTGTGACTCGAAACAGCTTTATTTTGGCTGTCTATAACAGGCCAGACTAACAGTTTACATGTGCAGAAAATAAAAGTCTTTAATATTTATACATAACGTACTTTAGGGTCCCTTGAACATGCAGCTAAATTCTCCATTGCTACTTAGCCTCCTAAGTCTGCTATTAATGGAAATGTTAACCATTGCCTTCTATGCCCAAATTGCTATCCTTCTTTTCCCAGCTAGAGGAAGCAGCAAAGGAGGTGGCTGATGAAATAACACGTCCTCGTCCAGTGGGAGAGGAGGATCTTCAAGATATTCAGGTTATGCTGAGATCAGATGGCAATCCATCCAACATCCGCAGCCTCAAGGTGAGCTGAGCCTACTTTCGGGAAGGAAAGGGTAATGTACTTAAAAGTAGAGAAGACCTTTGGAAAGCCATTAAGTTTGCTTGATGCCTAGTAGTGAGTCATTAAAGTGGGAGGCAAGTTGCAGTTAAGCAAAGCTAATATGTTTTCCCTTTGTATCCTTCTTATCACTGCAAAATGGTACAGTGAGCCTGCCTCATATGCGGACGCACCATACGTGGCTTATAGCATACGCTGAAAGCCACTAGGGAGCCCGCAGGGCGCAAGGGGCGGCGCGTCCCATTGAGAATAATGGGACGCATGCCCATGGCGCGCATGCGCCACCGCGCCATGCACGAGCCCCATTATTTTCAATGGGGCTCAAGCATACGCGGGGGGGTTTACGCGGGGGGGTCCGGAACGGATCCTTCACGTTAAAAAAGTGTGCACTGTACTTAATTATTCACTGTTCATTTCTTCTGGGAGGTTTGATTCAGCTTTCTTGTTTTCAGCAGAAAAAGAGATGCAAAAGGGAGCCTAAGCCTGAGAATGTATTTTAAAAGATTTGTTCCCTTGAATTAAGAAATATTTGTATAGCCTTCTTTAGGGGATGTTAAAAGAAAAGGCGACAATACATATTCATTAATAACTGTTGGCAAGGCTTAGCCTAAGTAACTAGTATATGTATATGTGTGTGTGTGTATAATTATATATAAAATATGTCAGTTAAGAAATTATATATTCAGACAGATAAAATTAAACTTACCAAGCAGTACCCTTTAAATTCTTACAAAGCAATTTGAAAATTGACCTGCAGGGATTTCTAAAATGTACCTAGAAAGGTATGCCTGGCAACTGATAGTACTTAGAGTAAGAGGCAAAGCACTATACTTTTTACGTGTTCTTGTTTTTTATGTATCATGGTACCAACACTACTGTCAGGATTTGAAGGGTTAAAACACAGCACACAGGGAAATGCTTGATGTGTGTGTGTGTGTTTGGCCATGAGCAGTCAGCACAGTGGCAAGGCTGATCATCCACAGCTGATGCTCATTGGGCCAAGGACACTTCAGTGTCAAAGTGCACGTAGCCATGGATGATGAAACATGTGTTTGGATTGCAGAGGAGACACATGGCATGGCTACACACCTGAACTCACTGGGTTTGGGAGACCACATGGTCTGGAGTCTATATAAACCCAGGGGTTGCAAGGGTGTGGTGTGGGTTTGAAGTAGGAGTTGGATTGGTATGTTTTGGAGTTTTAGAGATCTAGTTTTGTATTATAGCACTGTTAATAAAGAGCACTTTGGGGACTTTTGTTTCTCTGGTGGCTTATCAGAAGAAGCTACAGCATTGGTTTGCTGTGTGTCCCTGGAGGTTCCTGCATTGCTGCTGTTCCTGGAAGACATCCAGTTGCTGTCATCCCAATTGGACTCTGGGAGCCATGCTTCAGCTTCTGGAAATTTGCCAGTTCTGCTCCAAGGGTCTGATTTAACCCCAGGACTCGTTTGAGTTGCTGACAAGGGTTGTTGGACCCCAGAAGTTGCGCTGACACTACTCATCACAATTTGGCAACAGGGAGGGACCTGAAGAAATATGTAAAAACCTCAACACGAAAGTAGATGATTAATCTTCATGTGTCCCTGCAGGTTTCCAATTTTTCAGTGTATTATCTCCACCCTCTCTTCTTTTAACAGCCCCTGGAAAAGACCACACAAATATTTCTGCTCTGGATTAATTTGAAGGATAAAATGTTTTTATATTTAACTTGAAATTCAGTTTCTCTCTTATATCTAATTAATTGGATGTTGCTGATTCATTCTGCTTTATGGAAAATAAGACATCAGACAGCAGTCCTGTGCATAGAAGCCTATCCTAAGAAGTCTTCATGCTTCTAGCAACTTGACATTTGAAAACAAAACTACCAGCCACATTATGCAATTGTACATGCTTGTGAAACACTTTATTTTGCAGTCTTTAATGTATTCTGATACCCCTTATGAACTGGATCATGGTGTATCCAGAACAGATTTTGTTAGAGACTGGAGAAGAGAAGTGGGAAATTATGGATCTTGCATTTGGCTCTGAATGCATTATGTTTGGATACGCATCAGTTTTCTTTATAGTTCCTTACTAGCAGTGATTTCCTCCTCATTGTTTTGCAGTCTGAGCAGATGTCACACCTTGTAAAGATTCCAGGAATCATTATTGCTGCAACTGCTGTGAGAGCCAAAGCTACCAAGATCACCATCCAGTGCCGCACCTGCAGAAATGTCATTCCCAACATTGCCTTGCGCCCTGGTCTGGAAGGATATGCCCTCCCTCGGAAATGCACCACGTAAGAGAAGACACACAGTTCTGTTCCCAGTTTTACTTGCTCTGTGCTTATTCATTCCATCTGTAAAAAGGTGATGAGTAGTTGTAACCCACTACTAAAGCACTTGTTTGGCATATAAAAAGGTCCCAGGCTTCATCCTGAACATCAAGCATGAAAGCTGTCTGAAATTCTGGAGAGATGCTGTCACTACTGAGGCAGATGAATTGAATTAGTACAGCACAGCTTCCTGTATTCCTGGGTGTTAGCCCCATTTGAGTTCACGTCCATGGGATTCCTCATTGGTGGTTTTGATAGCACAGTCCTATGACTATTTACTCACAAATAAGTTATAATGCATTTCATTTGGGTGGTTAATTGCAGCATGCATGGGGATCAGATTTTTGCACAAGAGGCCTTTCTAGACTGACAGAAGTGCCAAACAATAGCACCAAACTAACAAAAAAAATTCTACATTTTAGTCGTTATTTCATTATTAAAATATGTGTACCCCGCCCAGTAGTATGATCTCAGGATGTTTTTTGAGAAATGGTTACTTTTTAAATGTTAACTCATGAATTTAAAAGGTGATTTTTCTACTACTAGTTTTTAGGAGTGGTGATGCACCTTCTCTTTTTGCTAGGAAAAAAAAGGGCTGCCTGAAGGGGTCAAGTGTGACAGAAACACCCAGGAATAGTATGTGTCAGCCTGATTTAAATGGAGTTTTTTCTCAAGTCAGCAGACTTGAGACTGTGTTTCTAGCAAGATATAATTAAATAAAATTTGTCTTTCAATATATATATACTGTTTCTCATCTATAGTTATGTACACTTAAAACAATAAAACAGCTGCATAAAAACATGCAAGTTAAGCACTTGCTAAAGTCAGCCCAGATCCTTTATAGCCTTGTAGACCAGATAGGGTAAAAGGTTTACCAAAAACCCTCCATTAGCTGAGCTTGGTGGGATGGTACTAAAAAGGGCATCATTGCCTTGAATGTCCAAAAATGAGGGCTTCTTAATTCCTTATTTGTGGAAATGCAAATACCCCAAAGATCTCAATAATGGACTATGGAATCGAACACTACAAGGACTAAAACACTACAAGAACAGGAGGTCCTAGTCAGAAGAAAACAAAGTGGGGTGGATAAAGCTTATCTAGATATGATAAACCTCCATGTCCTGTTCCATTTTAGAGCCCACATTTCTACATTCATGAGTGGAAGGGAAACACTGCTGTTGGGGTTGAACTATATTTGACGTGTCCCAGCTTCCCTTCTCTGCCTGCATCTCCACTGCAGAATTATGCAGTTCGATACCACTTCAACAGCCATGGCTCAGTGCTATGGATTTTGGGACTTGTAATTTTGTAAGATATTTAGCCTTCTCTGTCAGAGAGGTCTGGTGCCACAACAAACTAAAAATCCCAGGATTCCACAGGATGGAGCCGTGACAATTAAAGCGGGGTTGAATTGCATGAATTCTGCAGTGTAAAATTCATGCAGCCTAAGTATACAAAGAACTGGATGGATGAAGCCTCCATAAGTTTGCCTTAAACTACATCAACTACAGCCCTTCTTGGCATATCTCAACAACATCTCCTCTTGGGTAATACAAGTTATCCAAGGCAATCTGTTGCATGTTTGCTGAGTAATGTAGTTTTTGGATTACCCTTTTCCAACATTGTGCAGGTAAAAACCTACCTTGCATACATTTTAGGCTGGCTGATAGTAGTAGAATTCTAAAATCCTTCTCCTTAACACTGTTGTGAGAGTGAAGCAGGCCCATTGGATCTTTGTGACTGCAAACATGAGAAGCTCAGGCACAGCATAATAAACTTGTGCACAAGTTTTGCTGTCTTGCATTTTGCTTTTCCTCAATCAGCAAAAGAAAGATTTTTGCAACCCTAAGGCCAAATGTGGGTAAACTAGGAAAGGACTGTGAAGGGCACACTGTTACACACGGATGGGAAACTTATCAATGTCCAGAGCTATGAGGTTTTGGCTTCCAGAATCTACAGCCAGTGCTGATGGGAGTTGTAGTCCCAAATGGGCAGGCCATAAGTTCCTTAGCACTGGTGGAGCATTCTTTAAAATTTGTGGTATTCCTCTTTCTTACCTGTATCCTACCCTCTGTCTTCCCTCACTTCATTTTAGGGAACAGAACGTTCTAGCAAAGTGCCCTTTGGACCCATATTTTATTGTTCCAGACAAGTGCAAATGTGTGGATTTCCAGACGCTGAAACTCCAGGAGTCACCTGATGCTGTCCCTCATGGGGAAATGCCCCGGCATATGCAACTGTACTGTGACAGGTAATTTCTTGCTATTTGTTGGTGTCGAAGGCTTTCATGGCCAGCATCCATAGTTTTTTGTGAGGTTTTGGGGCTCTGTGGCCATGTTCTAGAAGAGTTTTCTTCCTGACGTTTCGCCAGCATCTGTGGCTGGCATCTTCAGAGAATGCTTGCCTGGAAAAGAGTTGGGTATATATTCCCAGGGTGGCACAGTATATATACAGTATACCCAACTCTTTTCCAGGCAAGGATTCTTTGAACATGCCAGTCACAGATGCTGGCAAAATGTCAGGAAGAAAACTCTTCTAGAACATGGCCACAGAGCCCGAAAACCCCACAAAAAACTATCCTTGCCATTTGTCCTTTCATCAGCTGGTTTTTAGATGGGAAACTTGATTAAGGTGGCCCTTTCATACTACACAGTTATAACACTATGCTTCCATTTTGACTGTGATGGTGTCATCCTATGGTATCCTGGGTTTAGCAGTTTAGAACTATTTAGAATTCATTCAGAAAGCTCTAGTGCCTCACCAGATTACAAACCCCAGAATTCCATTGGATTCAGCCATTGCTGTTAAATTGGAGTCTTAGTGCTAAAACTGTAATGTATAAGCATTACAGCAGCAGAATGTGCATCACATGCAGAAGGTCTGAATTTCAGAG
Source organism: Sceloporus undulatus (assembly GCF_019175285.1). Lineage (NCBI taxonomy): Eukaryota > Metazoa > Chordata > Lepidosauria > Squamata > Phrynosomatidae > Sceloporus > Sceloporus undulatus. The sequence goes on from NC_056526.1 coordinate 32,128,571, forward strand.
CCTGGCTTTGCTATTAAAATTAAAATTGGAAGATGATTGATGTATTTTGTTGTTGTTGTGGGCAGCAATGTGTTGATGCTTGTAATATGCAAAACCTGCTACTCTTGAAAGCCTCCAGGAGTGGAAGAAACAATTTTTGCTTGGGGGAAAAAATTTAGCACAAGAACAGAAAAAATGGTATTGAGGTCTCAGTTGAAATGTCTGTGTTGCATGTGATGGGAAAGATCTCTCTGCCTGAGATTCTGCTAAAGTATGAGTCAGTAGAACAGTGAAACACTAAATGGGCCAGTAGGCTGGATTTTGTATAAGCAGCACATCTAAGCCTGGTAACCTTTCTTTTTCTCTCTAAAACTGTAGACATGGGGGAAAGAAGGCACTGGGGCTTGGGCAGCTTTTGTTCTGATAGCTGTTTTCCTAATATTGTAAAAGAATGTATGAGGCTGTGATTGTCTTTGGATTCATTTTTACTATGATGACAAATCATTTATACCATGGTGACAAGTCTTCTATCTGTCCTGGCTAATCTGACTTTTGATCAGGGATCATGGGAGTTATAGTCCAGCAACATCTGGAGGACCATATCTTCCCTGCCTCTGGTTTATGATAAATCTATGTCAAGAGGTTTAGAAGGAGCCAAAATAACTTTCTTCCAGTCCCACTTCCATGCTGGATTGTTTTTACATCAGTAGTGCAATTAAGGCCTTGGCAATTGTTTTAATGAAACCAGTCATAAAATTGTTTGCTTTTTATTAGTCCTGTTTTGCATTATAAATACATAAAATGGAACAGCAGGGGAGAAAATTGAAATAATGTTTTTGTTGTTGTGTGCCTTCAAGTCATTTCTGATTTATGGTGATCCTAAGGCAAACCTGTCACAGGGTTTTCTGGGTCTGAGAGTGCCCAAGGTCACCCAGGGAGCTTCCATGGCTGAGCAGGGAATTGATCTCCAGAATAATAGTCCAGTGCTCAAAAGACTACACCACACTGGTTCTCTTGAAATGTGTATTTCTGCGTGATAGAGGGTTGGGCTAGATGGCCCTTGTGGTCTCTTCCAACTCTGATTCCATTAAATAATTACAATATTTAATTTGTGTCTCCTATCCCAGACTTTCAGAGTTTGAAGGTGGTGAATGCTGACCTCTTGTCATCCAGTTTAAGTCATGTTTTGTTCCCTCACTCCCTGCATTGGCCCTGATTATGCTAAATATTTTTCAGGTATTTATGTGACAAGGTTGTCCCTGGGAACAGAGTTACTGTCATGGGCATCTACTCCATCAAGAAGGCTGGTGTCACTAAGAACAAGGGACGGGACAATATTGGAGTGGGTATCAGAAGTTCTTACATCCGTGTGGTGGGAATCCAAGTAGACACTGAAGGTTCAGGTAAGGCTATTCTTAGAAAAGTTGATCTTTCATTGGTGCCTTTTCACATCTTAATATTGATCACCTACTAGGGCAAGACTGGGGAATGGGTGGCCTTCCTGATGTTGTGGGTTTTCCTCTCTTAGCATTCTTCATCATTGTGTTGGTCAGGCCTGATGGGAGTCACAATTCAACGTCATCAGAAGAGCCAAACAAACATTTTGCCTTGGTTTTGGAGCTGTGGAAAAGAGGCAGCTTAATTTAAGCTTACCTGGATTTGTATGTATACTGTCTTAAATTAACTGAGGGAAAGATGGGATAGAAATATAGCAAATAATATAAATAATAATTACCAGTACTTGTAATCAAATGCCCCACCCAAGTGTCTCTATAGTTTAGCATTCCTGACTTCTTTTTCTTCACCCTTTTCAGGACGCAGCATCAGTGGCTCTGTGACTCCTCAGGAAGAAGAGGAATTCCGGCGTCTTGCTTCCATGCCTAATATTTATGAGACCATTGCCAAGAGCATTGCTCCCTCCATCTATGGCAGTACTGATATTAAGAAGGCTATTGCATGCATGCTCTTTGGAGGTTCTCGAAAGAGGTATCCACCCTAGACATGAAGAGAACTGAACAAAAAGGGACTACAACTCCCGGAATCCCATGCCAGCAGATCCAGTGAGGAGAAATCATAGAATCATAGAGCTGGAAAAGACCACAAGGGCATTCCAGTCCAACCCCCTGCCATGCAGGAACTCTCAATCAAAGCATACCCAACAGATGGCCATCCAGCCTCTGTTTAAAGACTTCCAAGGAGGCTTGGTTGATAGTAAGAAGAGCCCAGTGATAAAATATGATATATTTTGGTTTTATCCTGCAGTCCTCTTCACCATCCATCTGATGCCCCAGAGGTTCTGTGTACCTGAATTCAGTTCTTGGCTAAAAGAAATTGCCCATATTTGGGTTAGAGGAAGAAGGCATGTCTGGCAGGGATATTTACTAGGGCAGAATACTTAAAAATTAATAGGAGGGCCAGCATGATGTAGTTGTTTGAATGCTGGACTGGGACTCAGGGAGACCAGAGTTCAAATCCCTGCCTAGCCATGGAAACCCACTGGGAGATCTTGGGAAAGTTACATTCTCTGAGCCTTAGAGGAAGTCAATGGCCTGATACCTACAGGCCCTTTGTTATGCCCTTGCCATGTGGTAGTTGCCTGGGGGTGCAGTGCCCACATCCCCCGCAACCCTAGCACATGACGAGGGCGTAACAATGGCGGTGACCTGTATACATTGGCGCTGCCATTGTTATGTAAGTGCCACATGGCGTCTGCACAAAGCTTACATAACCAGTGCACCAATGGTGCACTTGTTATGCCGCTGCCGTGGCTTTAGAACAGGGGTAGGCAACCTGCGGCCCGCGGGCCGGATGCAGCCCGGCGATGCCTTGGGGACCGGCCCCAGCCCAGTCCTGCCGCTGATTCCGCCGGGCCTTTGGGGGGCAATTGTCTATAGAAGCCTCAAAACCGCATTTATATTAACATTTTTTTAAAAATCAGCAAATTTTTTCTGTGTCCTCCATTTTTTTTTAAAAAGTGTCTTCATTTAAAAATTTTGTCCTACATTTGTCCTGGTTTATTTATATATTTAATTATTTATTTTTTGGCTTCGGCCCCCCAGTTGTCTGAGGGACAGCAACCCGGCCCCCGGCTCAAAAAGATTGCCTACCCCGGCTTTAGAAGAACCCTCTTTTCATGGGTTGTTTTTCCACCGGCAGGAAGCCGCGCGGTTTGGAGGCTGCGGCTTCCCTCTGGCGGAAAAACAGGCGTCGGGAGTCCGCCCTTTTTGGGCGGTCTGTCCCGCGCCTATGACCAACTACCTCAAAATAAATCTTGCCAAGGAAATGCCATGAGAGAATTCCCATAAGTTTGTATGAAGGCAGACAAAACCATTAAGGAGGAGGAAGTACTGTAATGTTTGTTTTTTGCAGACTCTGTGTTTGCAAACTTATCACTGTTCTTTATGAACATGCGATGTTAAGGATAGGAAGAACAGGAGCTTTGGCTTCAAAGTTCTGTTAATGTTACTCAGTATGTTCCCTTGACTTCTTAGGCATCCTTTCAGAGTGGGAGGCTAGCTTTCTGAACAAGAGGTCATGCTCTTCTCTCTTTGGCTTACTCAACAGGCTTCCTGATGGCTTGACTCGCAGAGGGGATATTAATCTGCTCATGTTGGGGGATCCTGGCACAGCCAAGTCCCAGCTGCTAAAATTTGTAGAACGGTGTTCACCTATTGGGGTAAGTGTCCTGATGGGCAGTTGCATTTTACCACTTTGGGAATTTTCATATCAATCAGTATTCCTTTATTGCGTTGGAGAAAAACTGCCTTACTGTAAATTTGAATCCATAGAAATATAATCTGCAGATGCTTCAAAAACTTAAAACTATAGATCAGTGGTGATAATGACCTCAGTAACCTAAAAATGTGACAATCCCTATTTATGGTTTGAATATTAGCTGCATCTACTGTTAATAATAATGATTTCTCATACTGAAGTCTCATAATGTCTGGCTGGTCAATTTTTTATTTTTATTTTGTCTTTGAGAAAAAGATTTCCTGGAATTACTTCAATTGTTGCATCTGTTCTGTTCTTCCTCTAAGGTGCACAGGGCAGTGTACATAGTTCCTTCATCTTTGGGATCTTGGTGAACTAAATTAGGCTGGAAGATGGTAACAGCTCAGTTGAACAGGGATTAGAATCTGGGACTCCCCTGTTCTACTTGATTTTCTAACCACTATTATTAGAACTCAGCCTAGGAAACAGCAACAGAGTTAGCTGCACAGTAAAAAAAAATATAGCATATATTGTTTGTCCCTAAGCAAAGGAAAGAACAGATTTAGAATTAATTGACTGGATGGCAAGAAGGACATCACAGACTCCTTTAAGAACTCAGCCAACTTTGTATCAGCCTTGTAAGTAAAATGTTACTCCATCTGCTCAAATATAGATATTAGCAGCCTGAAAGAAAAGAAACCACTAGCTTCCGTCTGTGTTTCCTTGGAGTCATTTTTTACTCAATCATTCACCTCACTGCCTGTGCTATTTACAAGCCTGCCATGCTCAAGCAGAATGCCATTTGTACATGTGGAGTGTATGCCATAGTAATAACAGTTTCCATTATGTCTTTTGAACAATTTGGCACAATATGCCTAGCATGCTTGTCACATTTATCACAGTAGAAGTTGGCTGTAGCTTGGAAGCAAGACCCATTTGTGAATGTATCCCAGGAAACCTTTTCTCATCTGACTCAATCTCTTCAGCACTTGTACAGATAGTAGTTGTCTGTAAGGGTCCAACACAGTATGCCCGGAATGGGCAGCCACTAAGGATCCAGAAGCATAGAATCATAAAATCATAAAGTAGGAAGAGACCACAAGGGCCATCCAGTCCAACCCCCTGCCATGCAGGAACTCTCAATCACAGCATACCCAACAGATGGCCATCCAGCCTCTGTTTAAAGACCTCCAAGGAAGGAGACTCCACCACACTCTGAGGGAGTGTGTTCCACTGTTGAACAGCCCTTACTGTCAGGACGTTCTCCTAATGTTGAGGTGGAATCTCTTTTCCTGTAGCTTGCATCCATTGTTCCGGGTCCTGTTCTCTGGAGCAGCAGAAAACAAGCTTGCTCCCTCCTCAATGTGACACCCCTTCAAATATTTAACAGGGCTATCATATCACCTCTTAACCTTCTTTTCCCCAGGCTAAACATCCCCAGTTCCCTAAGTCTTTCCTCATAGGTCATGGTTTCCAGTCCCTTCACCATTTTAGTCGCCTTCCTTTGGACACGCTCCAGTTTCTCAATGTCCTTTTTGAATTGTGGTGCCCAGAACTGGACACAATATTCCAGGTGGGGCCTGACCAAAGCAGAATACAGTGGCACTATTCTCCTGATCTGGACACTATACTTTTATTGCTGCAGCCTAAAATTGCATTGGCTTTTTTAGCTGCCGCATCACACTGTTGACTCATGTTCAACTTGTGGTTTACTTGGACTTCTAGATCCCTTTCACACATAGTTTCATTCAGCCAGGTGTCGCCCATCCTATATCTGTGCATGTTGTTTTTCTGCCCTAAGTGCAGTACCTTACATTTCTCCGTGTTGAATTTCATTTTGTTAGCTTTGGCCCAGCTTTCTAGTCTATTTAGGTCAGGGACTCTATGGACGGTGTTAGACTGGATCACTTTGAGCTTGTGAATACTGATGAAGTGAACAAGCTGCTTGGAAGTGTAAGGAAGATGACTTGCCCTCTAGATCCCTGCCCATCATGGCTGACTGCCCAGGGAGGGGATGCAGTAGTAACCTCACTTCAAATCATCATTAATGCATCTCTTAGGGAGGGGATATTTTCATCTAAACTTAAACAAGCAGTGGTTAAACCACTCTTGAAAAAACCCTCCCTTGATCCCCTGATTAGAAACAACTACAGGCCAGTCTCTTTGTTAGCATTTTTGGGCAAGGTGATTGAGAGGGCAGTTGCCTTCCAACTCCAGGCGGTCTTGGATGAAGCCGAATATCTAGACCCATTTCAAACTGGCTTCAGGGCAGGTTACGGAGTTGAGACTGCCATGGTTGCCTTGGTCGATGATCTCCGTCTTGGCATCGACGGGGGAAATGTGACCCTGTTGGTGCTCTTGGACATCTCAGTGGCTTTCGATACCATAGACCATGGTATCCTTCTGGAATGCCTGAGGGATTTAGGTATCGGGGGCACTGCGCTCCAGTGGTTCAGATCCTATCTCTCAGGCAGATTCCAGATAGTGATGCTGGGAAACAGTTGCTCTCGTAAGCGAGAGTTGACATCGGGTGTCCCTCAAGGCGCCATTCTGTCTCCCATGCTGTTTAATATTTACATGAAGCCGCTAGGAGAGATCATCCGGAGACGTGGGGTGCGGTGTTATCAGTACGCTGATGACACCAAACTCCATCTCTCCGTGTCCCCGACTGCTGCAGTGACCAAGGATGGCATCTCTCCTCTAAATGCCTGTCTTGAGTCGGTAATGGGCTGGATGAGGGAAAACAAGCTCAGGTTGAATCCAGAGAAAACGGAGGTACTTGCAATAGGAACCCCTGGGCCGGGTGGGGAGATTTGTCAACCTGTCCTGGACGGGGTCACACTTCCCCTAAAGGACGAAGTCCGCAGTTTAGGAGTGCTCCTGGACTCGTCTCTACAGTTAACATCACATGTGGAGGCGGTGGCCAGGAGTGCTTGGTACCAACTTCGGTTGATATGCCAGCTGCGCCCCTAACTGGCTTGGAGAGACCTTGAAGCAGTGGTGCATGCACTGGTAACCTCGTTTAGATTTCTGTAATGCGCTCTACATGGGGCTACCTTTGTACCAAGTTCGGAAGCTTCAGTTAATTCAAAATGCTGCAGCCAGATTAGTTACGGGAACATCAAGATCGGACCATATTACACCAATACTAAAATCTTTACACTGGCTACCGATTAGCTTCCGGGCACAATACAAAGTGTTGATCGTCACCTTTAAAGCCCTACATGGCTCGGGCCCGAGTTACTTAAGGGAACGCCTCTCCCTACACAATCCACCCTGCACACTCAGAACTTCAGGGAAGAAACTGCTGGAATACAAAAAAACCAGACTGGTCACTACTTCCCAAAAATTTACAGCTGCGGTCCCAAAATTATGGAACAACTTGCCAGAAGAGATCCGTCTCATTACATCATTAGAAGCCTTTAAGAAGGCATTAAAGACGGATCTCTTTCAGCGGGCATATCCACCTGACCTGCTATAATGAAGATTTCCACCCCGTGTAGATTATATGGAAAAACAGATGAATCAGATCCATTGTTTCCTCTACTGTAATATTGCTGGCTACTAGCATTGACTAGTATTGTATTGTATTGTACTGTATTTTACTGTATATTGTGGTTATATGATGATGTTTTTAATCTGTTATGTATTTTGTAGACTGTATTGCTGATATTGATGGGATCCCGCCTCGATCCGCAGGGAGAGGCGGGAAATAGAAAAATAAAAATTATTATTATTATTATTATTATTATTATTATTATTATTATTATTTTGAATTTTGATCCTGTCCTCTGGAGTATTAGCTATTCCTCCTAATTTGGTGTCATCTGCAAATTTGATAAGTATGCACCCACTTCTGTCATCCAAGTCATTGATAAAGATGTTGAATAGCAGTGGACCCAGGACAGAGCCCCGTGGGACCCCACTGGTTACTTCTCTCCAGGATGAAAAGAAGCCATTGTTGAACCCTCTTTGGGTTTGGCCAGTCAATCAATTACAATTCCATGTAAGAGTTACCTTGTCTAGCCCACATTTTACAAGCTTGTTTGCAAGAATGTCATGGTTAACCCTGTCAAAGGCCTTGCTGAAATCAAGATATACTATATCCACAGCATTCCCTTCATCTACCAAGCTGGTAATTTTATCAAATAAAGAGCTAAGATTTGTCTGACATGACTTGTTTCTCTGAAACCCATGTTGACTCTTTGTGATTATGGAATTGCCTTCTAAATTTTCACAGACTCTCTGTTTAATGATCTGCTCTAGAATCTTTCCTGGTATTGATGTCAGACTAACTGGATGATAATTTTTGGGACCCTTTCTTTTTCCCTTTTTGAAGATGGGGACAATGTTTGCCCTCTTCCAGTCTACTGGGACTTCTCCTGTTCTCCAGGAGTTCTCAAAGATTATTGCCAATGGCTCTGATATTACATTTGCCAGTTCTTTTAATGCTCTGGGATGTAGTTCATCTGGTCCTGGAGACTTATATTCATTTAGATTAACAAGGTATTCCTGTACTATCTCTTTGCTTATTCTCTGCTGAAATTCCCTTTTTCTGTCCTCTGCTCCATTATCCTCAGGTTGAGCACCCTTTTCCTTTTCTGAGAACACAGAGGCAAGAAAGGTTTTGAGACCATGCTGATCGCATTTTGTCATCTTTCCCACCCCTGCCCAAGCCCTGACAGGTCTCAGTTTCCCTTTTTAAAAAATGGGTATGACCAGACAGTCACTTCTAGTTTCAGTAAAGGATCTGTTTTAGGCCTGAAAGAGACTCATGGGGGATGGTGAAATAGCCTTTGAGTTGCGAATTGTACCCTCTGGAGATTCTCCATAAAACATGAATGACCGACCCCTTTATAGGCTGGGGGGGGGGGGGAATCAGCAATGTAAGGAAGGGAACTACAAGCCACAATGCACTGCATGTATTTCATAGGGTGCATACTTCCTAGCCCCAGGCCATGGCTTATGAAAGCTACCGTACATTAAACCCATGGTGAAAGCTATTCTAGAAACAAAGTGACCTGCCAATTTCTTGCAGTCCACTTTTGTGAAAGAGTAAGAATGAATGTGAAATATGGAGCGAAGGGGTGAACTTCTAATTACAGGATTCCTTTGTTAATTGATGAATGCAAAGACTACTCACCCCTTAGATATCATATTTGTCACATTGGCCCTGGACAGATGGGCCTTTTAGCATGTAAAGAATATGTGCTAGGGTTGCCTCAGGGTGTATTCCGTACATCAAAATGGCAGCACATTGTACAGACGACGTCACGGCCGTGCTGTGTCCAAAAGCCACGGTGCAGGCGTGATGTCTTCGCGCTGCATCAGGCCGCTTGTGGCGGCCTAACAGCGGCGCTGGAAGGAGCTCCAAAACGGAGCTCCTTCTTGGGGAGCACCTCATTGCCGCAGTCTCCAAATGGCTGCGGGAACGAAGCCGGGGGAAAGGGGCCAAGTGACCCCTTTCTCTCCTGGCAGCGGCTTTCCAGGGTGTCCTGGGGCATGAAGCCCCAAGGAGACCCCTTTTCAGGATCAGGGAGAAGCGGCATTTTGCCGCTTCTCCCTGGTCCTGAAAAGCGCCAGATTGGGGCCTTTGGGCTGCCGCTGTGGCTGCCCTGGCCCCAATACGTGGCGCAAAGGGACGGTCTGTATCCCACCATAATTACATCTTACTGCTTTAGAATTTAACATGTGAATTTGGCTGCATCCCTAAGTCAGACACTTTACAAGTCTTAAACTTGCCTGTCTGAATTGTTTCAGTTTGGGGTGAATACTCATGACTACTGAAATGGGTTTGTGCGAACTGCAAAATCCTTTGAATGACTCAGTGTACAATTCATCATGCCCTGGAAAGCTTTTCTAAGAGATCAAACAGAAACCTGTTGAGTCATGATCTGGTTTGATGAACCATTTGCACAAATGTAATCTACCATTTGTGCTCCTGTACGCAGTGTCTGAAAGCCTTGTTAATATACCTGTCCTGCTCCCATTTCCTGTCTTTCTCTCCACTATCCAAGATTTAAGATAATCTAATTATAAAGTGAGCTGGATGTGGCTGTTCATTGTGCCTTTCCCGTTTACTATCCTTTCCCTCCATTTTTTCTCATTTCCCATCCTTCCTCTGTTGCTCAGTGTAAGTTAGCTTACCTGTTTAAACAAAGGGTATATCTGCACTGCACAGTTAAACCAGTTTTCTATCACATTAACCACCATGGCTCCCTCCTACAGAATCCTGGCATTTGTACATTATTGAGCTATTTGGAATTCTCTGCTGGAAGGCATTGGTGCTCCCTACAGAGAATTATCAGAACCTCAGTAAACTATAAATCACAGGATGGAGTCATGACAGCTGGTAGTATGAAACTGTTATAACTATGTGGTGCAGACAGTTGTGTAGCAATGAGTATAAGCTCCCATGGTCTCCCACAGCTGCCAAGTAGGCCATTCCTTGGGTAGCTGAATTACTCGATGTTTGCCCTGTCTCTGGAATAGGTCCTGAAGGATGTGGTTTTCAGTGCTTCAGGAAAAATCACATTTTTGGACTATAACTCCCATAATTCAAAAGCTGTTGTCCTAAAAAAAAAACCCACTGTCCAAGCTCTGGTTGCATGAGATGTTCTTCCTTTTCTTTTTGCAGGTGTACACTTCTGGGAAAGGCAGCAGTGCAGCTGGCTTGACAGCCTCAGTCATCAGGGACCCATCTTCAAGGAGCTTCTTCATGGAAGGTGGAGCCATGGTGCTGGCTGATGGGGGAGTGGTTTGCATAGATGAGTTTGACAAGGTATGAATGGGATGGGGCAGCAAAAGTCTGGGCTGGTAAATTGCTAAAGAGTTACAGTAGAGGCAGGCCTCTTTCAAGACTTTTGGCAGTGGCAGCAAAAGAGGAAGGCAGGAGAGATAAATAATTAGCTGCATTTGATGTTACTGTCAAGTGGGTGGTTTGGCCATGGAAAACTCCACTGGGTGATCCTGGTCAAGTCATTCTCTCAGCCTTAGAGGAAGGCAAAGGCAAACCCCCTCTGAACAAATCTTGCAAAGAAAACCCCATGATAGGTTTGCCTGATGGTCACCATAAGTCAGAAATTATTTGAAGGCACACAACAACAAACGAAAGTTAAGATATAATTAGACTAAACTTTTATTTAAATCACACAAGTTAAAAACAACATTAAAAAGACATTTAAAATAAAACACTACACCTGACATTAAAAGCCCTATCTGCTGTAGCATACTATATATAGTTAAAACCAAATGCCTTCTTAAATTTAAAAGGTTTTTCTTTACTTGCCTACAGAAAGACACCAGGGAAGGGGCTAACCATTAATGATAACAAGGAGTACACACAGCTGTTTTAAACCTCTGAACAGTAATAGGCAGGTATTTGCTGAAATTTTGCCTGAATAGAGAAAAGTCTTTGCCTGCTGGCAGAAGAAGAAGAGGGTTAGCTTAACCATCTTTGGAAGAGAGTTCCATCATTTGGGAGACATCACTGGGAAGACCCTGTTTTGTGTCTCCTTGTCTGCGCCAAAAGTACTTCTGAAGGTGACAGAACTCAGAGGAGTAGATCTCTGCAGTTCTCAATGGCCAGGTAGGAATATATGAGAAAACACAATTTTTCATACAACCTGGACTCAAGTGGTATAGGGATTCATAACCTGCATTCTGAATTGTAATGAAAAATTGATCAGCAGCTGTTGAATAAATACAGGCATACCTCAGTAAACAAAGACTTGGACAAAGAAGCTTCTTTTAACAAAGTCGTTTTGTGTCCAGCCAGTCTCCACTTTTCCTCCTTGTTCTCTGACTAGCTAGAAGTTTTTCAGCTACTTTGGAACTGAGAGGATGGTGAAGGAGGACTTGAGAACTAGACTTTTCGTCCTGGGTTTCAACATTATATGTACAGCAAATGCATATTGGAAGAAGCCTCTGGTTAGTCTCCATAAGTTTCAAAAAGATTTTGTTTCGTTATGAAAGGCTTACCAGTCCTGATTATTTCACACATATGGCTAGTTTTGAATAAAAAGTCTGCTGAAAATGTGCTGAACTCTTCTTTTTTGTGTGGTGCAGGGACCTATCCCTGTTATTTCCATGTTACTCCTATCCCTTGATACCAATTTTCTGTTAAAATAATGCCCAGGAATGCATCTACTTAATTATTGATATACACCTGTAAATTGCCTACAGCTTTTATTTAAATATCCATGCACAGGGATGCCTAAGTTGACCAGCAATTCAAAACTGCTGTGTTGAGCATGCATGCCCCTTTTCCTGTGGAATATCACATTACAAACACTCTGGATTGGATAGAATGGTATGAATGTATTTTCTTTTCTGTTCTTTGTTTTTGGACATGAAAATACTACAATTATTGGAATGCCAGGAACCTGGGAAGCTTAGTGCTGAGCACCATCTGGCTGTCTCTGATAGAGTAGGAAACATTGTAGACTGTGATTGATGCTTTAATCTTCTACCATTCACATTCCCACATGGGAGGCCTGGCTTTGATTGTTTGGCTTATGTTTTTATGTCCTTTTAAAAGATGCGTGAGGATGACAGGGTAGCTATTCATGAAGCTATGGAACAGCAGACCATCTCTATTGCTAAGGTGAGTTTGTGAAGTTGCTCCAGCCTCTGAGGAAGGTTTTTCTCCTTTACTTCAGCCATCTACAGCAGGAGTGAGCAAAGGTGCCTGGGGTGGCGGGAGGCCCATTAGGGACAGTTTTGTGGCCACCAATTTAAAAAAAGCCTTCTATGGGACATGGGAGCACTTTCACCACATTTTTTGTGCCTCCAGACCACTTGCCCAGGAGATGCTTTTTTTCCTCATTGAATAAGACGTTACTTCCACTCATTTCCTGTTGTTAAAAAAAGGGACTAAAATGACTGGGGGCAGGGACTAAAACATGGTGTTGGGGTAAAATATTAATCTTTTTGTAGGAGGGTGAGTAGGGGTATACAACCCTCCAGGGTTTCCTTGGGCTGATGTAGCTCCTTAGTATTCCACAATTGCCCACCCCTGATCTACAAGAGGGATTTGTGATTTACTTGTCAGTGGGTTTTGATTGGGGGGGGGGATTATTAAGAGGCTAAACAGACCAGCACCAGCATTGAACTCTGGCATTGGGGTGGAATTGGGCCGTCGTGTTTTGACACCATACACCCTGATGCCGGCGTCGGGAGCATCACAGCGTGGCAATGGAGCTCAAAAAAATTGCTGCTGCAGTTAACAATGGCAACTTTTTCCCAGTGCTAAAAGGAGCTGCATTTTGCCTTTCTTTTTCACGCTGGCAAAGCGCTGGAATGGGGCCATGGCCTCGACCCAGTGAGGAAAGGAGCAGCAGGACGCCCCTCCAAAGGGTGGTCTGTACAGCCCCCAAGTCCCAGTCTGGTGTAGTGGTTAGTATTGGATTGAGTTCGGGAAGTCAAGATTCAAATTCCCATTCAGCTCTTGAGTTCTCTGAGTGACCTTGGACCAATTACTCCCTCTCAGTTTGATTTATCACAGAGGATTATGGTGAAGATAAAATGAGGAGGAGGAAGAGACAACACATACACGTCCTTGAATTCATTGAAGGATAAGTAGGATGTAAATAAAATGATTGTTTCTGTCAATAGTCATAAAGTTGGCTTTGACCTATGACAACTTTATAGAATGAGAGACCTCCAAGTAACAAATGATGCATAAATATATTGTAAATACCTCCTCAGTGGCATGAAGAAGGGGGTGGTAGATTTCTCAGCTTGTTTCAAGCATAGTATTGTGGTAACTTAGATCTGGTATACATTGTGTAATAGTTCAGGCAAGGCCTTGCACATGGGCTTATTGTTCTGCTATTTAGTATAATATTGATTCCTATAAACATGAGATTCTTTTCATCCTTATGTAGGCTGGTATCACAACCACTCTAAACTCACGCTGCTCCGTATTAGCAGCTGCCAACTCTGTTTTTGGGCGCTGGGATGAGACGAAAGGTGAAGAGAACATAGACTTCATGCCCACCATTCTGTCCAGATTTGATATGATCTTCATTGTCAAGGATGAACACAATGAAGAAAGAGACATGGTAGGTGATCTGGGTAAAGCAGTGCAAAGGGAGTTAAGGTGCATAAACTGTAAAAATAAAAGAAAGGCACTCTTTCAATATTGCCATACTTTTTATCTGTTTCATATGGTAGAGCACCTCTAGAGGAAAGATAATAATGAATCAAGTTATCTGGCATGTTGCAAACAGTCTGTGGTACCTGATTGACTTTCTCTTTTAACTAGTGAAGCATCTTGGACAAAATTTAGCCTTTCTTGAAAGTGGCAGTCTGATACCCAAAAAGGCCCTATGATCCAGTAATTAGTCTTGGGTTTGACTCTGAGACCTCTTGCGTCTATAAAGAAATTCTTTATCTACCTGTAAGTTTCCATGTTGGATGAGCCTATAGGCATATATGTCTCTATTATTTTTGTTTGAGTGGCTCAAGGATATTTAAAAGAAAAAAAATAAATGAGAAAATGATGCCATTTGTGTTCAGAAAGAACCTGATTGGATGCCAAGACATTAGAATGTTCTGGCCTCTAAACGATCCTGATATCTTAAATTTGTTCACCTGAGCTATGGCAATTTTTTCATACAAAACTGAGCATAGCTCTTTCTCCTTTGTCCTCCTGGATTCTCTATTTTGTCTGTGTGGATACTATGGTCTTGAAATTTACTTTGCTAGGTGATCCATGCTTATGCATTTAGTGTGCATGAGAACTAAAGTTTTTATCTTTCTCATTTTTGCCTGTTATATAGATATTTTGATGGTTCTGTTTCTTAACGGTTGTGTTTGCGTGGCCTCTCATACTAGTCTGTTTTGTAAATATATAAACCTCTGTTGAATGTATTAGTAGTGTGCATATTTTATTAGGTATGGCATCAACCTAGCTCTTGGCTGTACGGTTATTACTGAATTCTTCAGTAAGATCTGGATTTCTCCTCATTCAGGCTGAATTGGCAAGGAGAGGTAGTGCCAGTTCCACCTTGCAAGATTGTTGTTGATCCTGGCTAATTTACTTAAGTGGTTTAAAGCACAAAGTCCAACTTCTACCGTAGAAGTATTTCTTTGCTCTTTGTCAAAACCATGTTGTCTCTAAACCTGGGAATATTGGTGGTCAGCTGCAACAAGTGATTTCTTCTAAAGATCACTGAACATTTGATATATGAAAGATGCTTCTTAAAGGATAAGTAATTGTAGTGGAATAATTGTAGGGGAAATCCAAACAGAGCCATGGTTAAAGAAGCTGATGGCTATTCATTTAAATGAACACTGTGACAAGGGGCTCTCTTGCAAAGATCAAATCTGGTTCAATGTGCTGCTTCTTTTCAACCCTCCTGCTTTGTGCTGTATCCATAGACTCTGGCCAGGCATGTGATGTCCCTGCATGTGAGTGCCCTGACACAGACCCAGGCTGTTGAGGGAGAGATTGAGCTCAACAAACTGAAGAAGATGATTGCCTATTGCCGCACGTGAGTTGGACAATTGCTGTGGTGATCAGCCAAGGAACCTTTAGGCAGGTTGTAAGGTGGGATTGACTTCATTAGGCATGTATCTATCCAGTTATAGCACTTCACTATCACTTTCACTGCTGTGGCTCCATCCTGTGGACTCCTAGCATTTGTAGTTTGCTGAGGTGTTTAGTATTCTCTGCTAGATAGAATTCTAGTCCATAATGTTCTACCTAAACATTAGGAAGAACTTCCTGACAGTAAGAGCTGTTTGGCAGTGGAATACGCTGCCTTAGAGGCACCATCTTTGGAGGTTTTTAAACAGGCTGGATGGCCATCTGTCAGGAGTGCTTTGGATGTATATTTCTGCATGACAGGAGGTAGGGCTGGATAATCCATGTGGTCTCTTCCAACTCCTTAATTCTGTGATTCATTCCCCTTTGTAGCACTAGAGCTTTCTATAATGTATGGGCAACTGGTGGGAGTTAGCGGGCTACTGTCCTGCCAGGGGACCATGGAGGGCCATACTCTAGGAAACAAATTGCCCCACACCACTACCAATGCAATTTTACTACAGTTTTGGCCTTCTGAGCCATTTAAGGCCCAAGAGAGCTCTTCTTTTTTCCAACTCAGCAGTTCAGGTGTTGACTTTAAGATTACTTCCTGTTGCAGGAGTGGGGGTAGGGAATTCTTTCTTGGGCCTAAAATGTGGGAGGCTAGAATTAGCTCCTACACATCCTAAGTAGGGCTTTGGAACATTTGAGAGGGAAAATTATGGAAATTGTGGGGAAAAGAAATTTAAATATTTTGGGCCCTAGGAACCACAAACGCAACTCTGGCATTCTTCTAAGTATCTAGTCAAACCACAAATTCTAGGTTTCCATAGGATGGAACAACAACTTTCCAAATAGTCTATTGCTGTAACTGTGTAATGCAGATACACTCTGAGATGCAGCTTTCTCTGGACTGATGAGAGAAGAAAGCTACACAAAGTGGGTTTCACCCTGTCACTGCTCCGCACAGGTGAGGAAATATCATTAAAAACAAATGGCTGTCAGGCAGAGGCCATCTATCTTTGTCAGTTTTTCCCCTGTCTGTGACCAGTGCAGAGCTCTTTTCTCTTTCTTCTGTACTTTGTTGTTGTGTGTGTGTGTTTTGCCCTCCCTCTCCAACCCATTTACTTTTAAAGTGAAAGAAGTTTGTGTCAAGGAAAAAGCAGCATGGGACATACAGTAGATGAAATAAAACATGTATGTGAGAGTCAGGATGACTCAGCAGAAGCCAATTGGGAACCACACAGGTGTAAATGGTAATACAATTAACAAGTCCTGAATGCCAAGGACAAGAAATGTAAAGTGGATAATTGGACACACCTGACAATTGTTAAGTGGTCAAGGCTGAGATGATGAAATCATTAATTGTAGGATGAACCAAGAGAACCAATGAGAATGGTGTACACGCCTACTGGGTGGAAACAGACAACAGTGGGTGGTACCATGCATTGACTATAATAATGACTATAGATCCCAATGTATTTTGTGGGTAGTAGAGTGGGTAGTAAGGAGTAGAGTATTGTTGTGTTGGATAGTTTTGGAGCTGTATATAGTAGAATAAAGTAGATCTTTTATATAAGACTACTGAGTTGTCTGGTGTCTTGGGTGAAGCTACAAGAACCAGCTGGATCCTGAAGAAGGGTGAAGACTTCTGTGGAAGCAGAGAGTGAGAAGGCTTGGAGAGTTTGTCAGGGTCTTCAGCCTATTCTCTGTAACTCTGCTAAGCTATAACCACTGGCCAAAACTGGTCAGCGCGGTGCACAACCAGGTGGTGAGTTCAAGCCAGAGGTGAAGAGCTACAACTCTCATCATCCCTGACAGTTTGAACAGGTGATGAATTTCAGCAAAGGAACCACCAACAAGTTGGGAGATGTGCTGCTTTATCTTTTTTCCTATGGTTATTTTAGCCTTTTTGTGGGTTTTTTTGGCCCTCATTCGTTATTGAATTGAGTAGCTGTAGTACTGAGATACTACTGAAAAAATTGAATTCTTTCTCTAAAACTCTGCTGTGATGTATACAGGCTTTAAGATGCTGTGCCACAGAGCTTGGAAAAGTAATTTTCCAGCATTTGATCTGTGGCAGGGCTAGTTGGAGACAAGACTTAGCTCTGTGACTCCTCCTGCAGGAAATGTGGCCCTCGTCTTTCTGCAGAGGCTGCAGAGAAACTGAAGAACCGCTACATCCTCATGCGCAGTGGCGCCCGCCAACATGAGAGGGAGACTGACCATCGATCCAACATTCCCATTACTGTCAGGTATGGTGGATAACAGAGTGCTGGCATTGTATAGTGGACTAGGACTAGGACTCTGGAGACCAAGTTTCATATCCTGGCTCTGCCATGTAAACTCACTGGGTGACCTTGGGCAAGTAACACACTCTTAGCCTCAGAGGATGGCAGTGGCAAACTCCCTCTGAAGAAACTTGAGAAAACCCTATGATAGGGTCACCTTAGGACTGCCATAAGGTGGAAATGACATGAAGGCATACAACGACAATAGCAAGGAAGATAACGGGTCTCTAGTTGATAGCAACATCATATGGAAGACTTCTGATACTTAGTAGGCATTTCTGTTATAAACATCTTTCTGCTGTTTATATTTTTTATTTTTGGCTTTCAGTTTCTTTTGTGCTATTTCCTTTTCCTCCTCTCATTTCATTTCATTTTTCCATTCTGCTGTTTTTTTAAAAATGGGTTTCTTCATTTGTGTCTTTTAGACAGCTAGAGGCCATTGTGAGGATTGCTGAATCTATCAGCAAGATGAAGCTCCAGCCTTTTGCTACTGAAGCAGATGTGGAGGAAGCTTTGCGCCTCTTCCAAGTCTCAACGCTTGATGCTGCCATGTCAGGCAACCTTTCAGGTGAGCTAGGCCTAAGGAACATAACCAGCTTAACTCTCAGAGCGTTTGTTGACCTGAGTTCATGGTACTCATTGTGATGCTGGGCAGAATATGGCTGGTGTAGTCTCTGGTGTGTTTTGCTTATGTGGGGACAGTGTTCTTGCTTGACTCTAAAACCAGCTACTTGATGCTTAGAATAGACTTTGCAGAGGTGGCATAGTATTGTGCAGCCTTTCCCAACCTGGTTTCCTGTAGATTATTACACTAAAACTCCAATCATCCTTAGATATCATTGCCTGAGGATAATGGAATTGTAGTCCAACATTTCTATGGGATGCCAGCTGGGGAAAGGCTGATGCCATAGCTGAGGATGAATTAAGAAGCCTCTGCTCCATTTCCTGCCTCTGCTGTGAACTTAAGTCAAAGTGTAACCTTATACACAGTGTTCCTCAGCCCTGGCTAGTGCTGATGAGAGTTGCAGTCTAACAGTATTTGGAGAACTAAAACATTTTTCTCTCTCATCCACCTCAGCAATTGGATTGTAATGCTGATTTTACGTTACCTTACAGAGTTGTGTGGAGAAACACTGAGATAATATAGGTGCAGTGTACTTTTAACACTTTACAATACTATAAAATTGCTTTTGTTTTTGCGGGTGTCATAAATGCTGGATTCACTTGAAATATAAGTTAGGAATGTGAACTGGTCCCCTTGCTCAAGATGGCCAAGATGAACAGCAACTGTGGAAGATTTTGTTTCTTTTGCTTTTAGCATATTAGTATAGTATTTTAGGATTTTATAGTGTGGTATTTTATTGTTCTTTTTTTTGTATATGCCTTGATGTACTACCCTTTGATGGAAAGGGCATTATAAATAAATGTTGTTGTTATCATCATTGCTAATGTCTTTTGTTTACCTACTTGGAAGGACACAATGGTTCAACACTGGATCAATTTAACAAGGCAGGGTGTTTCCACACACTGAATGAAACTGCAGTAGTGTTAAACCAGTTCATCCATTCCATTTGGTCTGAATGTGTATGCTGATTAGTGATCTCCTCATGTAAACACAAAAACATACAGTGTAAATTGGGAAGTGCTGTGGATCCCTGGGATCCTCATAGTAAATGTCCATAGAGGACTGCATGTGTCTAAAATGCTGTTTCTTCTCCTTAGGAGTGGAAGGATTCACTACTCAGGAGGACCAGGAGATGTTGTCTCGTATTGAAAAACAACTCAAGCGTCGCTTTGCCATTGGCTCCCAAGTGTCAGAACACAGTATCATCCAGGATTTTGTGAAACAAGTAAGTTAAGTGGATTAGATGATGTGGGGGAGGACCACACCTCATGATAGTGATATCTAATAGCTTCCCATTCAGTGGAGCAAGGAATTCACTCCAGGTATTACTGCAGATTTTACAGGTGCTATATATAGTTTTGAATCCTATGGTTGCTGTGTTCCACACCTAAGATAACTTATTTAATATTGTGCAGGTCACTTAGATTCTCATCAACTGAAAATAATAATAAGGTGCATAATAATTATCTAAAGGCACATGGCTCTGTTGTATTGCTGAAGTGTAGCAGGACTGTTATGCCACTTGGATGGGAAATCAGCTGGGAATGGTTCATACGTAGCTCTGTATTCTTTTCAAGGGAGGGAGGAGGATATAGCCACCCCCTTGACATTGAGCTATAGCAGCTGCATGCAGAGAAATGGATTTCATTAGGAAGGAGATTTCCCCTCTTCTCTTTCCATCTCTTGGTCAGAGAGTGTGTGCTGATGACTTGAAAAGTGAGATGTCTGCACCTGCTTTCTCTATCCACATCTACGTTTAGCTCTGTCCTTGAGATAAGCAACCTCTGGCTTTTCAGATGTTGTTGAATTTCAGCTCTTTTATCGCTCATCATTGACTATGCTGTCTAGAGCTACTAGAACTTAGAGTTTAGCAACATCAGAGGACCACTATGCAACCTTATTTGGTTCCTCAGTTTGACTTCTAGTTTTCTGTTTTCCTTGAATGGCTTTTAGCATGTAGCAGGGGAAGAAAGAAGAGATCCTTCTGCATGGGTGTTTTACATTGGGAAGGATCATGCCCTGTAATATACTATGAACCTAGAATGTTTAATACAGAATTAAAGTAAAAAAAGAAGCTGTGTCTTTCCTTCTCCCCCACGTACTTTGGAGCCAAAGCTACTCAGCTGAGGAGAGACTAATTCACCACAATGTATGGTATATTATCCATGGGACTAACATCTTTACTTACTCACCATTCCTTTCCCAAGGTCAGCAGTTGCTTTTTGACATAATATCTTTTGCCCTTTTGTGACTCCTTCTCAGAAATATCCTGAGCATGCCATCTACAGGGTACTGCAGCTCATGATGCGCCGGGGGGAGATACAACATCGCTTGCAACGCAAGGTCCTATACCGTGTCAAGTAACGGGCCCAATTCTCTCCTGTGAACCGAAAGAAGATTGGCTTTCCCTGTCATCAGCAGTAAAGGTCCAGGAGTCCCTTTATGCTACTTGTCTCCTTTGCCGTGCTTAACTTCAGCAGCAAAGTCCTTCAGAACAGAGAGGATGAAGAACGTGGGAGAGTTACATCCTGACTTACATAGGCTCTTCCTGACATGGAAATTAACAGAAGCCAGAGATAATAATAGATCATGTTTGTTGTTTGTTCAGCCTCCCCATTAAAATGTTGCCTTGATCTTTTGCTAGAACATTAAAAGCCTTTTAACTGCATTAAAACTTAAATAAGTAATGTTACATTTGCCATGGGTGGAAGGTTCTGTTTGAAAACCTGGGGGAAAGGATAAAAGGGGGTCTCGTGTAGAGGTAATCTGCTTCAACTTGTTTCTTTCTGTTCATACCCTTCAGAAGCTTAGTCACTTAGGTGTACTCAGTTCTATTGTGATCTCTATGGCCTGCATTGAAGGTGCTGGTAGTGGCCCAGAGGCAAAGCATTTTCTGAAAACAAAGCTCCTTCCCTTGAGAGAACCAAGTTCCAAGGCACGTTTATGCAACCTGACTCTAACACACAGTGGTGACACATCAATAAGTAATTAGCCTGTCATTGGAGAGCTAATTTGTGTGTGTTATCCAGTGCTAGAGGCAGGGAAGCAAATGTGCTGGGGCATGTGGAGGGTGTTGTAGGATAAATTGTTCTTTGGGGGAATGAAATGCTTCTATGTTGCTCATCAGTGCCATGGCAAAGGTAACAGAATGACTTCAGTCATCATGCTTTCTTCGAAGGAAAGAAAAATGGTTTCACAAGAAAGAGACCAAAACATATCCATTCACCTGCCTGTTGACCTCTCTATGTAGGCAGCAAATACAGATGAGTGGGTTACACATTTGTACAGGCATACAAAGCAAGTATGCTCCATTTTTTGGGACCAGCAGTATGTGATTATAGTGTGTCCCTCAAAACAAAAATGTCCATTTTGCATTCTTCCTTAGGAAAAAGATAGTATGATTATTTCCCACAAAGCACATTAAACAATGTAATAAATAATGATGAATAAGCCATTAAAAACATCCTATAGGACAGGTAGTAACAACTATAACAGTAAAATTTAACAAGGTTAATGCTAAACTAGCAGCATGTTAAAGCGCAACAGAATTGTGTCCTAGGAACCAAACAATCAGACAAGAAGAATGTGGATAGTTGACACACTTACTAAATACTGGCCCATTACAGATGGGCAAAATGTGGCATGGCGGCAGCGGTACTAGGGTTAAGGAGCGCGCACCATGCAGACGCTCCCTAACCCTAGTACGTATTCAGTACGTCAAAATGGCAGCGCCCTGTACACACGGGCACCGCCATTTTGATGCAACGGATGCTTAGCGCCTGCACGTTGTGGCACGTTTGTGACGTTATGAACGCCATTGGCGCACTCAGGCGTCAGAAGTGTGCCACAAAAAATCCCAATTTTTTGGGTTCTTTTTTGCTGACGGGAAACCGCATGGTTTATCCGCTGCGGCTTCCCGCCGGCGGAAAAGGAGGAGCTGGCAGACCACTCTTTTTGAGTGGTCTGTATCCCTTCACTCTTCCAAAGGGTTGATGAAACTACAACCTTCACCGGTTGCCATATGAACCAGAGCTCCCTGGTTAGTGAAATCCCCAATTCCCTGAGAATTGCTGTGTCATCACTGAGAAGAACCGTATGCGAAATAAAAATCAACTGACATAAAAGCCCATGTGTTTTGCATGCAAAATAAAAACCCAGGTTCAGTTCCAGGCATCCTTAGCTAGGACTGAACAATGGGAAATAATTATATGTGACAGCCTAAAGAAACATTGTCAGTTAGTGCAGAACAGGGGTGACCAGCTGTTTTTGGACTATAGCCCCCATTAGCTCTAGGCAGCTCAGCTGGTGGTGAAGGGTTATGAGAATGGCTGTCCAAAACCCTGTCTAGATCAGGAATGGGAATTGTGCAGTCCTCCAGATCTTATTGGTCTGCAGCTCTTGCCAGTATTGGCAATGGTGAGGAGTGATAGGATTTGCAGTCTAACAACATCTGTAGGGCCATGTGATTCAATCCCCTGATCTAGATAGTACTGAGGGAGATGAACCAGTGGCCTGGTGCTCTAAATCAAGGATAGATAGTTGGCTCTAGATATATCAACCGGTAGATGCCCAGGTATTTTGCAGTAGATCAGCCAAAATTTTGTATATGTATCTCTCTCTGTTACTGAACAGCAGTGACAAAAGAGACTTGCTGTTCTAAGTCACGTCATTAGCCTTCTATTTATGCATATGAAGACAACTCTCGCTTTTAGGGGGGAGGAGGTCTAGTTTTGCATTTTCTTTGAAATGTATTGGAAATCTGTTTTCTCAGCATCTTTCCTCTGCCCTGTAAAATAGCTCCCCTGTTGAAAATTAAAATGTTCCATAAATGAATGCCACAAAATGATATGAATTTTATATATTTAATATAGCCAGCAGAGGGTGCTGGTAATTTGGGAACTAAGAAACAGAGCTGCACAAGCTGAGGCAGCAGCGTGTAGAGATACTGTTGTTTAACCAAAATAAAAGAAGTGAATCAGTTTGAGATGAGAGACTGCTTAGAAGCGCCAAGCATCTGTGCTTCTCAGCTGGAAAGACACTGGCCAGGCTTTACGTGGGCATTTGCAAAAACTCCCAGTACAGTGTCAGTCCCATGGAGTCATACTGCAGATCCATTTAAAGATATAAAGAGTATCACCACTTCTTAATTATATCCAATGACTTGATGGGTGAGACTTGGAGCTGACTCTGCCATTGGGCAGAGTGTGCCAACTGACTGACAATGGATCTGGCACATCTTAATGGGGCAGCAAGTCACTAGTAATTGAATTTATTTTACTGCCAGAGATGGGGAAAGATGCCTGTGGGATCCTTTGGCTCATGTGACTGGTGCAACCATTGCAACAGACCTGAGATTGTCAACACTTTTCTGTAAGAACTGTGAAGTATTAAGAATGAAATGTTTAATCTCACCCATCTGCTAAAATCATGTGACAGGAGCAATCAATTGCAAGGAAATCTGTTTATCCTACTGAATTAACTGACTGAATCTTTTTTTGAATTAGATCCCTTTTACAGTCGGCACTCTGTATTGGTGGGCTAGTCATCCATCCTGCCCCATTGTCAGCACATACATGCAGCCATGCCGATGTAGCCATGAACACATCGGTGTCAGTTGATGGTAATGGGACTTGAGGTCCCACAGGTTTTTTTTTATCCACAGAGGAGTCAAGAACCAAGCCCCTGACATTACAGAGGGCAAAATGTGTTATCATTATTATATTACAGCCTGCATTTTTCTCAAAATTGGAGCTCAAAGTGTTTCACAATTTAAAATAAGAATACAATTAAAAACATACAAAACAGAATATTAAAATAGAAAAGATTAAAGGTCTTAAAACAGTTCGGTTAAAACAATACTGCACCCCTAATCTGATCTTTAAAAACTTTCTGTTTTAAAATTAGTTTGAATAAAAAGGTTTTGACCTGCTGACAGAAGGACAAAAAGGAAGGGGCCATTCTAGCATCCTGGAAAGGGAATTATAGAATCTAGGGGAGCCACCAAGAGGTGTTCCCATCAATTGTGCTTGTGGTAGTGATGGGGCTGAGACAAGGGCCTCTCCTGATGAACTTAGAGCCCAGGGTAGCTCATAGCCTGGACCTGAGCCACATAAGGCTTTATAGGTCATAACTGAATAAATTTCCCATGGGTGCCTTGTTGCAACTAAAATCTTTCATTGAATAGAACTGCTTTGGCAATTTTAATTCAGGCAAGACTATGCCAGAGTGAGTATTTGATGTTGTTTATCTGGAGATGAGCACATGCTAGTTGTGGTCGTGTGATATTTGATTTAAGAGATAGTTGTATCTTTGCTAGCCTGACAGACTTGTAGGAAAAAATGCTAGCAATTTAAAAAGAAATGGTATGTGTTAACTTAAAAAAGAGAGAGACCTAGAAAGCCATTTAACAGTCAATTACAGCAGTTGGTTTACACACATGGAAAGTTTTGAATACCCCATCTCATCATTTTCTCAGACAGGTAAGTAGTTGATTTATGATATCCGATGAGATTATCCATCCAACCCAGTACTATCTACTGGTGACTAGCATTAGATATCCTATATTGTGCTACCTAATTCTTGCAACGAGATGCCAAGGGTTGAACTTGATCTTTTTCAGGTAAGCATTGCTTTATGGGTTTATGCTTTATATGGTTTTTTTTAATGGATTATGGGTCCTTTCCCAAAATATCCAGTTAGCAGAGTAGCCAATGAACACTTATTTCCACAAGGTCTTTAAAGACAGCTTGACGTTCTCCTATACTCTGATTGCTTCAACACAGACCATGTCTTGCCCTCTCTCTTTCCCCAGCTGTGACCAGGGTGGGATGAGGAAGGAATCAGCAAAACAGAAGATCTTTCACCTGTTCCTTTCAAATAAAAATGGAAGGTCTTATGAACATCGTGCAAAAGCCTGCACAATGGGCTGCATGCGTAGCTGATAGAATCTGTACAGCCTGATAGTATTGTGAACCTTCTCAGAAATTAAGGTGACAGTGTTGAATATACCAGTTCCTCATGACAGCATCCAGGTTACTGTTGGAATAAACATTGGTTGGTAGCATAGGCTGTAGCACACTGAAAACAAGCTGTACAGTGGAAGAAAGAACAGGTTTGGAACAAAGCATCTTCCTTTACTACAAGGGCCTGTTAGTGCTGAATTATCTTGCCTACCCATCACCATCATAGCAAGTGGCATGGTTTCACTGTGGGGACTAGGTGGTCAACTGCTCTGATTTTCATGGAATTGGCACTCATGCCATTTTGCCCAATTACATATGCTCGAGCCTTGCTGACATTTCCCAAATAGCAGACTGCAGAGTTTTTGGGTTCTGAGGAAATAACCACTGTTAATTGGCCTGACATTCAAAGCGTATGTGTGTATGGATGCAATTAAAGTGCCTTTAACTGCTTCTCTGCTCCCATTTTATATAAGAGCAAGAGGACAAATGTAGTTAAAGCCCAGGCTCAGGTTATCTAGTTTCCCATTTGAGAAATATAATTACTTCATGCATCATTATGTGGAAAAGTTTGAGCAGAATTTAGAAATAACTAGTTAGCTATAATAGTCTCTAATTCCTTCCCCAATAGCAAAGGCATAATTAAGTTACAGTATGATTTTAATGAAAAAGGGGCATGTGGCCAATTAACATTGGGGTGTGGTTAAGATAGCAAATATTAATGAAGAACACACAAGCTAGAAGAGGCTGCAGCAATTTGATTGCGCCAACTGGGAAGGACAAGATTTTTCCTCTCTTTCCCTTTCTTTGCTGTTGAGTTAACAGAGTGCAAACTACTTTTGCATTTGAACTCATCTGGCAGCAGATGAAATAATCTGAGGACCAAGTGGGAGACGGCGAAAGAAATTGGAATATTTTAAAAACAGCTGATTTTTTATTTTTTTTTAGTCTGCACTGTCTCTGCAGAATTGGGGCCATTAGAGGCTGTGAGCAGACTGAAGGAATGTGGACTGTCCCATCTTGCAAGAAATAATTGAAGGCCCTTTCACACTACACAATGATAGTGTTATGTGTTATCATTGCACTTTAACTAACGTGATTCTGCCCTATCGAATCCTTGGAGAGGTATTTAGGATTTTCATCCAGAGAGCTCTTGTGCCTCCCCAAACTACAACACATCTCCAAACTACAACATAGGATCAGTGGTGCCACTAGGTTTGATGACACCCAGTACAGGGGGCATCTGCCCTGCTTCCTCTCCACTGCCTTGTTTACCTGCCACCCTTGCCAGTGCCTTGACTCTCTTCCCAGAAATAGAGCCAGGGTGGTGACAAAACCACAAGAGACACATTCACCCCTCTGCCTCAGCAAGTGTCACCTGGTGTGGTCCGCATCCTTGCACCTGCCTAGTGACACCATATATAGGATAGAGCCAGGGTAGTTCAAGTGGAATCATAATACTATAACTGTGTAGTGTTAAAAGGCACTTAATGAAACCAGGGGTAGGCAAATACCAATATCAGTAGATTAACATGTTTTCTTCCTCTGTGATTCATCAGGCAAAAACTTAGTTTTCCCCACTCAAGGATTGAATGTGGAAGGAAGGCATACAGATAAAATTAAGTACAGTGAACCCTTGGTATCCACCGAGGCTTGGTTCCAGTACCCTCTGTGGCTACTTAGATCTGTGAATGCTAAAGTCCCATTAAATAAAATGGCATAGTGAAATGGTAAAATCATGGTTTGCTTTTTGGAGTTCATATATTTTTTAAATATTTTCAAGCCATTGATATTTGAATCCATGAATTAAAAATCCATGGATATGAAGGGCTGACTGTAATGGAAGTGTCTCTTAACATGTGCTCAGCCCAAGAATTTGCTTTAGTGCCTACAATGAGATAGCAGTATAAATGTGGGCAACTTGTTAACCTCTGATGTTGGACTGCAGCTCTGAGAATCCCAGCATACCTAGAGGTGAAGAAAGATGAGAATTTTTCTTCAACAGCATCTGCAGGGCTTCAAATTGCTCACCCCTGCAGTAGTCTTGATATGCAAATTCACTGCTATTTTTTCTTTTCCTGATCCCTTTCTATTTCAGTGATCTAACTTTGCCTCTCCTGTACCTCCCTTGCTGATCGCCTGCAAATCACCCAGAGATCCACAGGTACATTTGATCTACTTTCTGTGTACAGCTGTGGGCAAGATGGCTTGTCAGTATGCTTCAGTCTGATGCTTCTCTGACAGCGATCTGTGTGACAGCAACATTGTAAGGCAGCAACAGGCAGGGATGACAGGCAGAGCTCCCCACCCA
Organism: Sceloporus undulatus; assembly: GCF_019175285.1. Taxonomy (NCBI): domain Eukaryota; kingdom Metazoa; phylum Chordata; class Lepidosauria; order Squamata; family Phrynosomatidae; genus Sceloporus; species Sceloporus undulatus. Next base: position 32,155,980 of record NC_056526.1, read on the forward strand.
GGTGGGATGAATGAGTCCTGAATATGGAGGCAAACAGCCTATTGTCGGGAGCTGCACGTGCTGGAGAGTGACAGGACTCCACGCACGGTTGGGAGTTCAAGTGTACAAAGGAGTTTTCTGTGCCAATTCAATAGTTGCCATGGGGACCTGGAGGTGCATTTGCTCTTCCATTCTCTCATTTCTCTTCCTTTATTGTCAAACGTCAGATACTGCAAAGTCTTTGGAGCAGTCTGTTTTCAGTTCTTTGGTTGTTACTTATCATTCTTTTGCTTTCAGAAGCCCACTGGGTTGGTCGTTTGAATGACAGGCTGTCATTAGGGCAATGAACACTTTGCACACACAGAGAGAAAAAGGGAAGGGAAGGGGAAAGATGGAGCCACAGATCTTCATATATAATGGCTGAGGAACCTTTCACCCTCTAGTTCTCCAATAGTAACTCCCAGAAGCACCAGTCATCATAACAATGGATTATGAGGACTGTAGTCTGAAATCCCATGATAGGTTTACCTTAAGTCACCATAAATCAGAAAGCACACAGGTCTGAAATACTGTGAAGATGAACGGTTCCTTCTAGGACAGTTTGGGGAAAGTAGCTCCATGGCACCATCTAGCCCTCCAAGACTATTTTTACAATTCCAAACTGCCTCAACAACATTTAATCCTCTGAAAAAGCCCCTCTGGTTGTTTCTTCTGAAACTCTCTTAAGGGCAGCAATTCCCCTTTTTAATAAGCTGCATGCCTACCTCCCATCTTGCTGTGTTTTTCTTTGGTTTTTCTCCTTTTCCATCTCGGCAGTTTTTATAATTCAGAAGGTCTCAGAGCAGAAAATTGGACTGCAGAGTTGCTGAAGGTTCTAACCCTGCCACAGAAGGAGATTGAATAGATTTTGCCAGCAGGTTTGGGTGCTCATTTACAATTTTAACTTATTTTTCAGTTAATTTACTGGAAAGACAGAGATGGAAAGTGGCTAGAAAACTGAGAGAGAAATATGTTGAGACAGGAACAGGAAGAGATGAGTAGTGATAGATTAGTCATGGGGTTTTGTTGTTATGTGCCTGATTTAAATAGAAATGCATGTGACATCTCATCATAGTGGGGAAAACGAAAATTTGTATGTATACCGTTGAACATTAAGAAAACAAAAATAATCATCAAAGAAGAGAAACAGGAACTCCGTATGAATGAGAAAATTGAAATACTTCTGCCGGCGAGGGAGGCGGCCAGGCAGGGGAAAGAGCCTTTCCTCTTCTTCCTCCTCTCCTCCTCCTCTTCTTCTTACTCTCCTCCTCCTCCTCCTCTTCCTCCCCTTCTTCTTCATCTTCTTCCTCCTCCTCTTCTTCTTACTCTCCTCCTCCTCCTCTTCCTCCCCTTCTTCTTCATCTTCTTCCTCTTCCTCTTCTTCTCCACCTCATCCTCTTCTTCCCCTCTTCCTCCCCTTTTTCTTCCTCTCTACTTCCTCTTCTTCCTCTTCTTCCTCCTCCTTTTCCCCTCTTCCTCCTCCTCTTCTTCCTCCTTTTCTTCTTCTCCTCTTCCTCCTCCTGTGCTTCTTCCACTCTTCCTCCTCTTCTTCTGGTTTTTGGCCAGAAAGGGAAGCACATTTCTGCCATTTGTCTAGGAATAATGCCAAATGTCCTCCATTTTGATCATGGCTAAGAAACATGCATTTATATGAAAAAAAAATTAAAAAATCATCAAATTTTTTTTGCGTGTCCTCCATTTTAAAAAAATGTGCCCGACATTTGAAAATTTTGTCCTACATTTGTCCCAGTTTGGAGGTCCTGACTTATGGCAACCCTATACTCATCCAGTTTCCAAAGGAGAGTCCACCACCCTCTGAGACCATCTATTCCACTGTTGAATAGCTTTTGCAGTTAAAAAGCAACAACCTTCTTCATAATGTTTAGGTGGGATCACTTTTTTTTGTAATTTGTAATTTGAATCTATTGGTTAGTGTAATAGTCTCTGGAGCAACAGAAAACAATCTGGCTCCATCTTCTACATGACATCTCTTCAGATGTTTAAAAAATGGTATCTTAGTCTTCTCTTCTCCAGGTTAAACATACTCATCTCCCTAGGTTGCTGTAGCCTCTCCTAGCTTGTGTGATCTTTCTCTTTAATAACTTATGCCATCTTGACCACACTCTGATGTTGCTTAGCCCCATGTGTTCCATTTTTCATCTGTGAAACATCAGAGGGTATGCAGGCCTTCAAGTGGGCCCCAAATACTGTTTACTTTGGCCCCTAATTGAGTCAAGACTTTATTGGGAACCCTTTTGTATACAGTGCTACCTGCTATTAATCACTGATTTTCATTTTCTTGTGGTATTGAACAGTTGTTTTATCATGTTTTGTGGTTTTACATTTGGCTGCATACAACTTTTTGGGAGACAGAGGTTACCCTAAAAGCCAGCTAATGAAATTTTAAAATAAATAACATACATTAAGTGCACCTTCTCCCAAGTGTTGCAGATCTCATAACACCAAAGTGAATGCCCTATTTTTGGCAAAATGTGGGGTGAAGCCCACAAATGGGGCACTTATTTATGCCTGTTTCCAAGGCATGTTTATTTCTTACATATAGTACTAGAAGAATCTCTCTGGATACAGCTCAGCTGCATACATTAGCTGCTAAACAATAGCACTCATTTGCAAGCCTTACACATACTTATATAACTTTCCACACCATATAATCAACACATTTTGTAATGACAAAAGATGTCAGTCATTCTGCCAATAATTGTCAGTATCCTTTGCCAACACATCATGGTTCTAGAATTTATAGGAAATTTTGAAGAAAGTTATATTCCTTCCCTCTATCCCCCCAGTCCTTGCTTTCAAAAAGAAAAATGAGCATATCTCCCCAGCTCAGAGAACAATGCCAATATGGGTGAATTATGTGTTTCTGTGAATGTGTCTATATGTATACATGTGTGTGTGTTGGGGAGGATAGGTTGGAAGATTGTGAGGAAAAGCCTGAGAAAAATCCCCAGAAGGACAGCCTTATTTGGTAAATCGCCATATTAATCTAAGCCCAGGATCTTTCATCTGTCAGTAGTCAGTTCTGCATGATTCAGATCTAGGATTGCCCCCATTGCCTTGCTGGGACCAAAACAGACACAGTGTTGAACATGTGAATATGTTTCCTGTGTCAGTGTTTTCCTTTAATGATAGTAGCAGTGGAATTAAAAACAAGACATTTATTATGGGAGAACCTAAGAAGATCTCTGTTGGATGATTTCAAAGGCCTCCCTAACTCAGCATTCTGTGTACAGTGTGGCCAATCTGTGGTCTATGAAGAATGTGCAAGAAGGAGAACATGAGCGCAGCTGCTTATGCTCTCCAGCACCTGATACACAAAACCATAATGCCTCTGGCACTGGATTAATAATTGTGTAACTTGTGACCATAGTCCTTACAAAATTCCACACCCACCCACCCTCCCTGGCTGTTGTTAGACAGGGAAGCTTTTATGGGCTGTTTCTATACACTCTGCAAGGGCCACAATAATTTTTTGGTTTTTTTATTTATATACCGCTATTCCAAAGATCATAGCGGTGAACAGCAAGTAAGCTAATTAGCAAGTAAGCTAATTTGCCCCCAACAGTCTGGGTACTCATTTTAGCAACCTTGGAAGGATGCAAGCCTGAGTCGAGCTTGGGCCCTTTTGCTGTTCTTGAACTCGCAACCTGGTGGTTTTGAGTGAATGGCTGCAGGACAGGCATTTAACCACTGCACCACCAGGGCATTAAATTAAATTTCTGTGCTCACCAGCAGCATACCTGGCGATCTTGGAGTCAAAAAACAAGCTTTTTTGTGATATGGCCTCACTTGTGAGCTAGAAGGCTGAACATGTCCTGTTTTTCCTCACTAATGATGTTTGCCATATTGACCACACTCTGGTGTAGCTTGGCCACACATGTCCCAAACATCATCTGTTTAATGTTGGAAAGTATACACTGGTCTGTTGCTCTTTTTGTTGTGAGCCTTCAAGTCATTTCTGACTTATGGCAATCCTAAAATGAACCTATCACAGCGTTTCTTGACAAGGTATGTTCAGAGGGGGGTTGCCTTGGCCTTCCTCTGAGGCTGAGAGAGTGTGACTTGCTCAATGTCACTCAATGTGTTTCCATGGCTGAGCAGAGATTTAAAGTATGGTCTCTAGAGATGTTGTCAAATACTCAAACCATTATACCACACACACTTTGCTATGAGATGGCATCTAAAGTATATTGTTGCTGAGGGGAGCTTTGACTTATTGTTTGGGTGATGAGTGGTTACTTTTTACTGATGCTTTTGAAACCTCAATTTTTATTTTTATTTTTTTGCTTTTCTTTGATTTTGCTACACTTAGCCTCTTTACTTGGCTGGCTATAACTAGCTAACCAACCTAGTATAATTATAAACAAATAATAGCAATAGCAAGTACATTTCTATACTTCTTATCAGTGCACTTAAGCACTCCCCAAGCAGTGTACAATGTGTAAGTTAATTGCCCCTAACAAGCTGGGTATTCATTTTAGCAACTTAAGCCCTTGGCTGGTATTGAACTCGCAACCTTGCAGTTCGTGAGTGAGTGGCTGCAGTACAGGCATTTAACCACTGCACCACCAGGTCTCCTAAATAAGGTACATGTAACACAACTCATGGTAGAGATATCAGAATTTAAGAAGACTTTCAGCCAGTACTAGTTTTAAAACAATCTTGGCCATCTGCATCAGAGATGAGGAACCTATCACTCTTCAGTGACTGCTGAATTACAGTCATTATCATTTGTGACAGTTGGCAAATTTGTAAATTGGTTGACAGACCAAACCGAGAGAGTACTCACCATTGGTTCATTTTCATTCTAGAGAAGAGACCAGTGGGGTGCATCAAGATTCTGACCTGGGCCAAATGTGTTTCAACATCTTTATAAATTATTTAGAATAGTTGATGGAATAGAAACCATGCTTATCAAATTTTGCAGACAATACCAAAATGGGATGGGGGGAGTCAACACCCCAGAGAACAATATCAGAATCCAAAATGACCTTAATATATTGGAGAGCTAGGCCAAAGCTAAGAGAATAAATTTCAACAATGGAAGATTCTGACTCTAGGAAGGAAAAGGAAATGTGCAAATTTAGGATGACTTGAAAGCAGTTCATGTGAAAAGAATGTAGGGCTTTTAGTACATGCTAAGCTAAATATGAGTCAACACAAGGATGGAGACATTGGATTGTAGAGGAAATATCTTGTGTGTGTGTGTGTGTAAATTGTGTTGCAAATGGATGTGCAAATGGTGGCGCAGTGGTTAAATGCCTGTCCTGCAGCCATTCACTCAAAACCACAAGGTTGCGAGTTCAAGACCAGCAAAAGGGCCCAAGCTCGACTCAGGCTTGCATCCTTCTGAGGTTGCTAAAATGAGTACTCAGACTGTTGGGGGAAAATTAGCTTACTTGCTAATTAGCTTACTTGCTGTTCACCGCTATGATCTTTGGAATAGCGGTATATAAATAAAACAAATTAATTAATTAATTAAATTTCCTGGAATCTCCCAGCAGCTACATGGCCAGAAGGAGGAGGTGCAAGCCTGCAAGTAATCTACAATCAGAGAGTTGGAAGAGACCTCAAGGGTTAACCAGCCCAAACCCATTCTGCTATGCAAGAAGACACAATCAAAGCACCTTGCCATATCATTTGAACTGAGAACAGAAACAGCTAAATGCAGGCCTATGACTAACATCTTCTATTTTTTCTTCCTGTGTGATTTTTAAGTCCTTGCCTGATAAAGAAGCCCATGGAGCTTTGAAAGCTTGCATCATGTATATTGTGCATTTTGGTTGACCAATAAAGGTATCACTGTTTAGTGGATTTTTGATGTTATTGAATTTGCTATACGGCCAACAAAGTTATCCCTGGATGTTTTATGGTGAGGATATGGTTTTCTTCCATCCTTTCCATGCCCTGCATGAACTCAATGACTTGTCCCATTCCACCCTCAGTATTCCTTATCTTGCACATTTAAAGAAAAAACAGTTAATACTGCTAAAATGTTATACCAGTCTAGAGCAGAACTTCCCAACCTTTTTGACTCACTGAGCTTTTATTTCTATGGCAGAGCCCCTAAGAGGCCTACCCAATGTCTTACAAGTTAATAGTGTTTAGGAATATATATAAGAATATATTCTTATTATTTAATTTTGTTTAATTTTTATTTCTTTCATTTTCCTGGAGTGTCCACAGTGCACCTGGAAAGTGCATGTGGAGCCCTAAGGATTCCTCGGAGCATAGGTTGGGAACCCCTGGTCTAAAGCCATGCCCACACTGATGGGAAACTCTGGCTTACTGTCAGGGCCTCCAGATCTGTGGAGAGGATGAGCTGCCTGCACAACTGGCATCCACAAAGGACCGATAGTGACAGCACTGTCTGCACATTTCCCTGCGTCAGTGGTTTGTCCAGTCCAGGGCACTTCCTCTTGGCCCCTTCTGCTCGTTTGCCAACGTTTCTCATCTCTACCTTCACCAATAATAATAATAATAATAATAATAATAATAATAATAATAATAATAATATATTTATACTTCGCTCTTCAGCCAAAAGGCTATCAGAGTGGCTTACAAATTGTTAATTAGATATTTCCCTGCCCTCAGGCTTATAATCTAACACACAGTATGCATGCCCAGGTGATTCTCCAGCATTTGTATCCCAATTTGGGGCCAACAGAGACTGTTTTTACTATAGAAATTCAACTTGGAGCACAGATTGGACCCACATTCCACCCGTTTTTGGCCTTGTGCATCATCTAAATAAGTCATTGTAGGAACAGAGTGGGAGTGTTTCTTTTGCTCCATGTGGATATAGCCTAAAATAAAGAGGATTAAGAAATATTAAATCTCATAACTTGAAATGTAAGGAAGAAAGGAAGGTCAGGTGAAAATCTCCATGGCAAAGGTCATACCACCATTATAAACATTATCATTGCGACTGCCCAACAGTATAACAGGAGGAACCAATGGATTCAGATGTAAGACATTTTTTGTTGCTGTGTGCCTTCAAGTAGTTTCTGATTTGAGGTGATCCTAAGGCAAACCTATCATTGGGTTTTCTTGGTAACTTTCTTCAGAGGAGCTTTGCCACTGCCATCCTCTGAGGATGAGAGAGTGTGACTTGCCCAAGGCTACCCAGTGGATTTTCATGGCCAAGCTAGGATTTGAACCCTGGTCTCTCAGTGTCCTAGTTCAATGCACAAACCATTGCACCACACTACCCTGGCCCATATTGGAAATTCCTGGGGGGGGGGGACACCCCCAAAAACTGGGTTTTAAAAGTTATGGTTAACTCCAGAAATTCACAAGAAAAATATTGAGATAACAATGCCATGTGAATATCAGAAAAATACCCTGTTAACTACCATAAATCCCACCAAATCCAGAGGGTTTGGGTCAATCTGGAGGGGCCCTTAGATAACTCCAGCATTGTCAATGCTCTTTTTTAGGTTGGACAAAATGGAAGGGAGAGCAAGAGAGTCTGTGAGTATCTGGAACCTGCAAAACATGCAAATGGTGTACCGCACATTGTCCACCTCCATTTTAGTTGCTGGGGAAGCAATCCAGATTATGACCCTAGAATGGAGCGGGTTGGGATTAGCCTCAACTTTAATGACATTTCCCACCCAAGGCCTTGAATTATGGTCTCGATCCCTCACATCTGGAATTTTTATTGTTAAAATAAAAACTGGGGAGGAAGCTGTCCCCTTTATGGAGTAAAAGACTTTTGGATCGTCTTTTGAATTAGCAGCCTCATCTCTGACAATTAAAGGAAATGGAACACATTCCAAGCATGACTCAAAAGCAGCTACTGTATTTCAGAGCAGAATGAGGCAGGAAAGTGTGCACAGTCTGTGTCTACTTTGCTGCATGGACTGATAATCCCTTTTAACCCTGACACACAGAGATCATCTCCCTCTTGTTGACAGTGTCCCTGCTCTAGCACTGAAGACTGGAAAGCGAATCCAATATAAAATTATTAGCAACTTGAAAGAAGTGAAATTGACTTTCAGGTACTTTCAAGGACAATGTGTTGATTTATATGTAAAAGCACATTTCTGCAAGTGTATTATTTGGTGTTGAGTATCTCTTTGCGTGTGTTTGCATATGTGTGTGCTTTCAAGTTGCTTGTTGACTTACGGTGGCCTCATGAATTTCATAGGGGTTTCTTAGAGAAGGAACACTCAGAGGTGGTTTTGCCATTTCTTTTCTCTGAAATATACCCTACAGCACCTGGTATTTCTTGGCAGTCTCCCATCCAACTAGCAAGCAGGTCTGATCCTGCCTAGCTTCCAAGATCGGATAGGATTTGATGCCTTCCAGATGTTTAGGCATATAACTGACTACAGACTGTGGTGTGAAAAGTAGTTTTAAGCAAGAAATTGATTCTATTATTTTCTTTGCCTTTGTTTTTATAAAACAATAATACAGTCCGCCCTCCCCATATACGGGGGATCCATTCTGGACCCCCTCCCCCATGTATGGGGAAAAGAGTGTATGCTCAAGGCCATAGAAAATAATGGGGTATGTTTTTGTGGCAGTGCACAGTGTGCACAGCGCAGGTACGTGCCCCATTATTTCTGCCAGGGCTTGCCTTTCGCATAAGCTCAAAGTCGCAGAAGGCAAGCTTGCCTATGGGGAGGGCTGACTGTACTAACATGGCATATGAGATGGCAGCAATGCTAAAAAATGTCAAGAGGAAGAATGCAAATGGAAAAAACAACTCATTACTTTTGTTTCCCCAACATGTCCAATGATTTCTTAGCCCATTTATCTAAGTTTGTCAAGGGGCAGCTTGTGTTTTTCATCTCAGAGGAAAAAAGCTGCTGGGTAATTTTTTAAATTAAGTACAACCAATTGTAGTCAGTTATATGCAGCTAAAATAGATATTACCTCTTGCCCTCTGGCTCACAGTATATTTCCTGAGCAACCCATTATACAGAAAATGCTTTTTCCATGGTACAGCAGGAAAGATTGACCTCAGGCTTTTCATTGCAACAGGAGGAAAATGTTAAGTACCTTCATGCCACTACTGGATAACTGCTTCCTCTAGTCTTCAGGATAAAATCTGCAATCCTTAAAGGCTGTCTATTACCTTAGGGCAGAACTGCTCCTCTAATACCATACCCTCCAACATTTCACAGATGAAAACTGGACGTGTGCTGCCAAACAACATCACAGTGAGGAAGAGAGGCTGGGGAATTTTGTTTTTGCCTGAGCCTACTGGGAAATGCAAGATTCTGTTCCCTTTTGCTCTACTATGTTAATGGGGTGCAAGCCAATTTTGTATTTTGAGCTCAATTTGTAGTGGTTGAAGCAAGATGAGGAGAAAAGGTTTAAGTGGGAGAAGAACAAAACTGGACCATTTGAAAAGTATATGAAAAAGTTCGATGACAGAGGCTTAATCAACAGTTGGCATGTATGCAGTATTACACCTATTTCCATCATGGCAAAAGGAAGGACTGTATGTAACAGCAGTCAGCACTCCATATCCATAGGTTCAGCATCAGTGAATTCAGCCATTCACAGCTTGAAAATATTACCCCCCCCCCCCCAAAAAAAAAATCCCAAAAGCAAACCTTGATTTCATTGTATATAATGGGATTTGAGCATCCATGGATTTTGCTACAGACAGGGTGTTCCTGGAACCAAACTCCATCAGATACCAAGAGTGCAGTATAGTTACTTGCAATACACTGATTTCCTCAGCCAAGACATAAGCAAGCATGGTACTTTACAAGTGATAAAGGGATAACTCCATTCTCTTTGTGATGTAACTTTTCATATACTTTAATAGTTATGCTTAGGATTATGTATGGGGCATTTGTTTCTGTTCAGATCCTGGTTAGATTGGGGCCAATTTATCTGATTGATGAAGACCAAAAACAAATTGAGAAATGGAAACCCAGATTGCCTATCCTCCCACACTGACTTGCATTGGTGAACTATAATTGTCATAACTGTTTTGCTTTTCAGAAGTCTGCACAAAATCTGAAGACAATAGAGGAGTAAACCAGTCTAATTTTAGATAGTTAGCTTCAGGAGGGGTTTATTAGTTTGCCAAGTGTCAAAAAAAGCTGTTGATTCCTCCATCTAATTGATTGATTGATTTAATATTATTATTATTATTATTATTAACCTTTATTTATATTCCACTTTTCTCCAAATTCAGCATCCAAGGAGGATTGCAACATAGGTTCCTACAGAACACAGCTAAAATCAGTTGTAACAGTAAAAAACAACAATTACACTAACTATTGTATACTGAGTTACAAACAGTTTAAAATAATTCAAAATATAACAGATAAAAAAAGCATTTCCAATTAAAAACCTTATGGAAGAAGCAGACAATGTCCCATAGCAAGTTTAAACAAAAAGGTCTTTTCCCACAGGTGAAAGGAGAACAGAGAGGGGGGCCAATTTTGCTTCCCAAGGGAGGGATTTCCAGAGCCTGGGAGCAGCCATCAAAAAAGACTTTTCTCAATTAGATGTTCATGGTGTTTTTGTCATGGCACATTTTCCTACTGACTTTCTTCTCCTATTTCTGATGCAGTAGGGAGGGCTGGAGTGTCAGTGTGGCATAGTGGATTTGAGTGTTGGATTATGACTCAGCTCAGCCATGAAGCCTACTGGGTGACCCTGGGCAAATCACACACTCTCAGCCTCAAGGGAAGGCTATAGCAAGCCTCCTCTGAACAAATCTTGCCAAGAAATTCCTGTAATAAGGTTGCCATGAGTCAGAAACTACTTGAAGACACACAACAAGAGGAGAAGGTTGACAGGGTCCCTGCTGGAGTGTATATAGATGTTATAAGGCAAGGAAAATTGAAAGTATAATCCAATGGCAATCTGAACGCAATCATGGGGTTTAATGTTATTGCATGATAGACTACCACACGCAATTTTGGATAATGGGAAGTTGGTCCGAATGCAATCATGGGGTTTCACGTTATTGCATGAGAGGTGATCACATGCAATTTTGGACAATGGCAAGCTATTTTCAGGCAATGGGAAGTCAGTTTGAATACAATTCGAATTCACGTAAATTCGCTGAACTAGCAAATTCACATGAATGCATTCTGGCCCCACTTTCTTTTCATTTGAAATTAAGAGAAATTCCTCCCATGTGATAAACTCCTATGTGACAAATTTATTCAACATGGAAGGTTAATACAGGGACACCCGTCTTCCCCAACCAGTTTCCCTCCCAATGGGTTAGACTCCAACTTTCATCACCCCAACCAGCATCAAGTACACATCTGACAGGTAGTCCTGTTAGTAAATTGATCCATCACAGCAAATGGATAAGAAGTATCACTAGGGAGGACAGTTTCAGACAGAATGTGCCTAATGGTACCATTCAAGTGTCACAGACTTTGCAGCTATTCCACCTTTTGTTCCTTAATTGATTTTGAATGGAAAGAAGAAATGGTGAGGCAAGATGGGAGGGCTACAAATAGAACAGAATGATTTCTAGGCCATCTGTAAAATTCAGTAAGTGAAACGGGGCAACTGCACAATCAAAGCCTTTTCTGGAGGCACTGCTGGTTTTTGATTTTGTCCTCTCTGAGTACAGAAAATAGCAGCTTGAAGTCTGAAATCTGAAGCAGTACAGACCAGGATCACAGTCTAACTTTTTATCAGGTTGCTCAAGGTGTGGCACACATATTTCTGCTTCCATTTTATCCTCACAACAACCTTAGGAGGTGGGATAGGCTGTGCATCTACACTGAAGAAATCATGCAGTTTGATACCACTTTACGTGCTGTAGCTCCATCCTACAGGATCCTGAATCAGAAAGCTCTCCTACCCCAGGAAAAAATAATGTAAGACTGTTCTCGTTTATATTTTTGTGGAGGTGGCATCTGTGTTTGTGTGCCAAACTAGGAAATGAGGTGGAGATAAAGTTTTGGAGGAGGTACTGGGTGGTACTGGATGAGCAATCCTAAATTCCTGTATGATAAGGTTTAGCACGGATGAAGGTTGCAATCCTGGAAGGTTCCAGGTGTAAAAGGAAAGAGAGCAATCCCATTTGCATTGTGTTTTTAAGAAGGAACACTGTTTTAACAGTAGAAAGCCTGGTGTGATAGTCTCATAAATCTTCCTAGTCCTAATCCATGCCTCTAATGCACAGGCTGGAGAAGTTACTTTTTGAATTTGCAATTCTCAGAATCCGTGTCCGTATGTTCATATTTTGGGCATCTTGCCAAGAAAACCCCGTGGTAGGTTTGAGTTAGGGTCATCATTAAATCAGAAACGACTTCAACACACAACAACAACAACAACAACAACAGCCCTCCCCCCAAATAACTGTTTTGAACTCTGTTTTAATCACTGAAATACTAGTGACTTTTGGATTGGGATGAGTATAGAAGAAGACTGGTGTTAATGAAGAGAGGGATTTCTTAACACCTTCAGCCACTGCTTTTATCTTTGTGAGAGAAAATATACAACTCCATATTTTGCCTGCAGAGCCAAAAGTTCCTCCATAGAGCTTGCTTTCAGCTGGAAAATGGTATAAAAACAAAGGCTTACGAAGTCACAAACTCTGTAACATTTTACAGATGAAGGCTGGTACATTGTGGCCAAGCAATATCAGAGTATTTGTCAAGATGGCAAAAGTTTTAATTAGGAAGAACACACAATCTAGGAGAGGCTGCAGCAGCTTGCTTTTGCCTGTTCCTACTGGACAGGGTAGGATTCTACCCCCTCCTCTCCTTTCCCCTATGCTCTATGTTTGTGCTTTGAACTATTTGCAGCAATTGGAGTAAGATGGTGAGGGGAGAAGTGGGAAAAGGATTTAAAAACAGCTGAAGCAGCTGTAAAAATGGGATTACAGTAGAAGATTAATCAGACCTCTCTCTGCTAAAACATGACCATTGGAGGTATGAAGTCCATGTTCTCATTCCACTTGTAATCCTAGATTCAAAAGTGAAGTGTTAGTGGCTACATGTGTGCGTAGCGGAGGTGATGAACCTAATTTAAAAAGGAACAATGAAACTTCATATAGCATTTAATCCCACCCTGAGAGTGCATCCATGGAATCCTAGGATTTGTAGTTTTACAAGGTCTTTATCCTTTTTTGCCAAAAATTGCTGGTGCCTCACAAAACTATAAATCCTAGGATTCTGTAGGATGGAGCCATGGCAGTTAAAGTGGTGTCAAACTGCATTATTTCTACAGTGTAGATGCACCCTCAATCTCACCGCCTAGTTCACATAAGCAATTGATGATGTTGCAAAGTCATTTCTGGAATGTGCCAATGCAGGCTGTAGGCTGGGATGAATCACTATCACTAGCCCCTTTCCAGTGAGGACAGGAGTGTGGATGGACAGGGATCATGCCAACTGAAAAATTAGCACGAAAGAGAGGACTAAAATGGGACATTTCCTTCACCACTACTGGAATGTCTAGTTTTTTAAACTGGTCACAAGCCAGAGATGATATAGGAAAGATAACTGAACCACTTAGACTGGATGTAAGCTGCCAAAGGTTACTTCTCAAATGTGTCTGCAGAGCTGAGGCTAGGACACGAGCAAATTAGTTCTCAGTTGACTCCTCCTAGTTGTGAAGTTAATGTTGCTGTGGAAACCATAAAGGATATATTTGCTAGCGTTCTTCTGCATGTAATTGCTGGAGTTGGGCAATTCAGACTTCATGGTTTCCACAGCAACATTAACATCAACATGGTGCACCTTCTGGTAATCTACTGTTCTGCACTCAGGCACAAGCAAAGCACTTTATATGGTAACCTGGAAACAAGGTGTCCATTTCCCCAAGCAATGGGTTAACTCTAAGACTGACTTTAAGAGTAAGAAGGGAGCTTGAACACCAGGAAGGATGAAAGGGGTTGAGCAAGCCATCAAGTACCTCTGGCCCATTTAGAGAGACTATTGTGAATATACATGCCTATGAGTCATTTCCTAACAATCACACTGTCTTTCTGCGATGGTGGGATGACATGCTCCTATGAGGTGAGAACAGGCTGTGCTGACGGCAGCACTGCTACTGGTAGGATATCCCATATCTTTTGTTGAGGAACCAGACTAAATATGCCAAACAGCTACTGGGCAGTAGCAGTAGTGGAGAGTGACACCGGCAGAGGATCTCTCAGAGATAACAGCAGTGCCAACATAGCTAACACTTGTTAGTGCTGACTAGAAGGAGGCACAGTAAACCTTTTTTGAATGTCTCTTACCACAAAAACCCTATGATGTAACAGTCCAAAATGAAACAAGAGATAGTGCCAGAAGATAAAACTCCCAGGTTGAATGGCACTCAGTGAGCTACGAAGGTACAGCAGAGGGCAACTACAAGTAGTGATATAGCTAATGATATAACTGAACTAAGCTAATGATATAACTCAAGACAAAAGAATGTTCAGCTAAGAAGAAATGGGGTGGCATTAATATTGAGGGGAGATGTAGCGAAAGCAGTAAACAGATATGATGCAAAGTCTGACCCAGGGGTAGGCAATCTTTTTGAGCCGGGGGTCGGGTTGCTGTCCCTCAGACAACTGGGGGGCCGAAGCAAAAAAAATAAATAATTAACTATTTTTTAAAAAAAAAATTAAATATATAAATAAACCAGGACAAATGTAGGACAAAATTTTCAAATGGAAGACACTTTTTTAAAAAAATGGAGGACACGCAAGAAAATTTGCTGATTTTTTACAAAATGTTAATATAAATGCATGTTTCTGAGGCTTCTATAGACAATTGCCCCCCAAAGGCCCCGGCAGCAATCGGCGGCAGGACCGGGCTGGGGCCAGTCCCAAGGCCTCACCGGGCCGCATCCGGCCCACGGGCCGCAGGTTGCCTACCCCTGGAATCATATCATCAATAAGACTTCAGGGAAAATCTCTGAAGTAACTATAAACCAAATTTATGCTCCAACTACAGCATCAGAAGAAGAGAAAATTAAAGATTCTGTACTGGAATCCAGAAGGAAATTGATCACACGCCACCAATACTAAAGGGTCCATAACATTTCAAGGTGAGAGGCTCAGTAGCATGTGCTCTTCAATCATGGATGGAAGAGAGAGAGAACTACAGAGTACAAAATGGAAGATGAACAAACTCATATTAATTGATACAAGAAAAGAGTAGCTAAGATTAACAAATTGGACACAACATGAATATGTTAATTAATTAATCACATTTATTGTACATGACCATAGGCTGTCACAAAAAAAGTATTGGTGTGTTATAAAAATAAGAAATAAATGACACATTCAAATTAGGAATAAATACTTCTCAAGATCCTTACAAGTTAAGATTCCTGGCCAGCAAGTTGAAAATATACTATCCTTAAACTCTTGGCATGACATGCAGACTAGCAACTACTGGGAAATAAACATGATCAGATTATTCCTGTAATGATTTAATTTTTGGAATCCCCCAATATTATTTTATTGACTTTGTTGTCACCTGATCACTCACTGTGAGCAAGCTGCTTTTGCACATTTTGTTGTCCTTTGAAGAATTTTCCTTCCTTCATACAAATATATGTATGTTATCTGATGAACGTTGGAGATTATGGGAATGCACAGACATTACACAGCCTTTTAAATTTTAGATCTACAACCCATGTAGAGAGACAAAGCCTGTTGTTCTGGTTCACATTGCATGAGGACAGTCAGAATAAGTGACTCCTTACCCCTTTGCTCCTCAGAGAATAAGGGCAGTTTCCTGTTTATTTGAAAACAGCAGCTATGGCTCCTGCTGCAGCCATTGGCTAGTAGTATTATTCTTGGTCCCATGCCTATGACAGAGCTTCTGTTTCTTTGAGTGCATTGAAGTGCCTTCATTTGTCCTCACAGGCCTTTTGCAGTTACTCAGAAAAAGATGAAAGTTACTCAGAAAAGGATGAAAAACTCCCTGGCATCACTGGAATGGAAGCCTTACTCTGGGAAAGAATACTCTTGCATTATCTAGAACTGATGCCATTTATTGATATGGTTGCAAAAGAGAATCCAGACAAAAGTCTGGTCATGTAATCACATTCCAGTGTCATCCTTCTTGGCTTTCTTATCCTTTTAAAGTCCATACATCTGCAATTTGCATTTTATAGTGATTTTTTTTTAATCCCCCAAAATGAAGCCATGTTAGTCTGTTACAGCAGCCATAATGAATTGTTTAGTCTTTGAAGTGCTGTAAGGCTCCTTTGTTGGTTTCTCACATTCAGCATGATTCCAGCACCTGCCTTTCCAGTATGCATGAGGAAAATGCTATTTTTTTAAAAAAAAAAAGTTATTTAACAATAGTAAAATCTCAGTTTTACAATAATTCACCCCCTTTGTTACAGACTCATATATTTCCATCCCTCCTGTAATTTCATAGTACATAACAGAAATACTGCTCTGTCAAAAACTCATACATCTGCAATTTCCATTTTATTTCGTTACATCCTATTCATCTAATTATTGATCCAAAACTTAACTTAGTTGTTTGGTGATTTAAATTCACCATTACTTTGACACATTAAAGTAACAAATAGCTTCTTTTATATCTCCTTGTGCTTGTCTTAATTCATAGCTTAACTTCTCTGATAGGGCTATAGTACATATCTTAACCTACAAATTCTCTAAGTTTTCCCCCATGTTTTGACAATTTCTAGCCTTGCTTCACATAACATAATATGACGTCTTTATGCATTAAATCCTTATTCTCCCCTTCAAATAGAGATATCATTAGTTAGCAATGCTCCTCTAAAATAGACTCTCCCCCTTCACCTATTTGACTTATCCATGAGAGAACCCCATCCCAGAATCTTCACATTAGCCACATGCTATTTATTTACTGATGTACCTGTTGAAAAGGATGGCCACTGAAAAAGCTGGGGATGTACTTGTCCTGCATTTCATGCTTGCATTGCCCCCCCCCCCTTTATCATAATAAAATCAGAAAAGTTAAAACCTTCTGCTGGTTAAGAGAAGGATCCTGCTCCCTTTCCCTTCCCAACCAAAAAAATCCTGGGTGGGATTTTACCTGTCATTGTCTCCATGCATCTCCCCCCATTGCCGTTATTATCTGCTGTTTTTATTCTGTGCCTGCAAGTTGACTCCAATTTATGGTGACCGTAAATTTATTTATTCAGGATTTATTCAGAGTGGGTGTGCCTTTGCCTTCCTCCAAGGCTGAGAGATTGTGACTTGTCCATAACTCAAAATGTATTTTTGCAAAAATTCTGGGGAAAGATGGCCAAATATCCAGATATGTTTCCGTATAAAGCCAACATTTAGATTCCCATTATTCAAATGTTGATAAAGTAAAGAGATTCCCTGTTCACTGAATAACAGAATGTGGACATTTGTCTTTCCACTTGCAATAAAAGTTTTTAATGTAAAGTCGAAGTCTTTCATGGCCAGCATCCATAGCTTTTTGTGGGTTTTTCGGGTTATGTGGCCATGTTCTAGCAGAGTTTCTTTCTGACGTTTCTCCAGCATCTGTTAGATATATTGTGTGCAGAGCTCCTGGGAATGCAGGACACAGAACACATACCACATGCAAATTGCATTCCCAGGCTCACACAGTATATATACACCCAATTTTTCCAGGCAAAGCATTCTCTGAAGATGCCAGCCACAGATGCTGGCAAAACGTCAGAAAGAAACTCTGCTAGAACATGGCCGCATAGCCCGAAAAACCCACAAAAAACTATAGAAATTTTTAACTTTTAAAAACTTTTTAACTAAAAGAACCTAAAGGATCCATTCACATTAACCAAAAGTTAAGTTGCACAGTGTGGATAAAGACTTCAAGAGCAGATGTGAGATGACCAAGACATGACTAGTTTCAGGGGGCTACTGCTAAGAAAAGTAGGATTACTGGGGAGGTCAATGTGCAGCTGCTACAGAATTCTGACTTCAGTTGTAACCCCCAAAGCAATTCAGTATGAATGACAAATTATTATTATCATAATATTTATTTATATCCCACCCGTTTCCCAAATGTGGAACTCTGGGCAGCTCACAACATTAAACACAGTACAATTAAAAGCACACATACAAAAAATTAAAATAGAATTAGAAATTCCAGCATCTAGTAATGCCAATAAATAGGCACAACCATCCTAAAGCAATTTTAGTAGCTCACTAACCTTTCTTGTGCGTTTACTTTACAAATGGTGGGAAATTGTGTTATATGGCACTCTGATACCTTTTATTTATGTTATTTGCTAGATAATTAGAATCCATATGATGTAATTAAGGTAGATAAATTCTGTTATGTCATATGTAAGTTATGTTTGCAATTGGTCGACGATAATAGAGTTTGACTCTGCTGTACGTTCCTCAATTTGAATTTTAATAATAGTTAGTAATTGTGCTGTACAATTATTATTTTATTGGTTTTTATTATTTTATATTGGTCAATGACTGAATAAACAGATTGATTGATTGATTGATTGGCCCAATGGTACAGACTTGAACTAGATTGAGTTGTGTATTACCTTTATTAGACCATAATAAAATTATTTTAAAGGTGAGCTTTTGAGTCCTCTGGGACTTTTTGTCAGGTTCAAAGTTGAAATGAGATCGGAAAGAAAAGTAATAATAATAATAATAATAATAATAATTCCAGTTAAACGTTGAAGCCACAGTTAGACTCAAGTCCCCAAAGTAGTCTGCAAAAATGAAAATGTAGCTTGAAGTGTATTGTTGACAGTTTTTACTTCAAGATATAAGGAACAATTGGCTCTGTTCATCTTCCAACCATAAATTGGACAACGGCAGCTACTCACTCACTCAGTGACCCATCCACTACCTTTATGAGCAGAAGCACCAAGAAACATGGCAATTCCTCTGTCAACAAAAGCTTGGTAGCACAATGGATGGCTCTTCAAATAGAAACTGCCCTCTGTGAAATTGGACCCATGGCTATCTTAACATTAGTGAGACATGAACCTGAAGGGTCTTGGCTCACAGCTTCATCCTTTTCCTAGATCTTGGCCTCAGATTTAACCAATAATATGAAATTGGATGTAATATCTTTTGTATCTGGCCACTGTATTCTCAAAGGAGTTACTATTTGCAGATTATAATTCCAAATTATGGAAGTGACCTCTTGCAATTGTAACAGTTTCTGCAGATGGTCTGATCAACATGGGAATAAAGTTTAGAGTCTAACCTAACTGAATCCTGAGATTGTAACTGAGATAATGTATTGGCATTGGTAGAACATAATTCTTCACCAATGTACTTACCCTTTGTGTTGGATGTGTGGGGTTATCAATGGCTGCAGAACATAATTTGCCAGCACCTAGATACACCTGCCTTCCAGTCCATGGCTGGAGGAGTTGTAGACACTATCTAGCTGCAGTTTTACAGATGAGACAGATGAAGAGCCATCTCCCTCTTGGATTCCTAGGGCAAAAGGAGCACAAGGGGTAAGCACAAGGAGGTACTGAATGTCTCATTCTGCAAAAAACAAGAAGGCCATACAGTGGTGTAACTGTATGTCATACCAGCATATGTCATCAGCAGGATTCTGGCCTATGAATGCAATCTATGTACTCTTACTTAGTAATAAGTCTCATTAAACTTACTGGGACTTGTTTCAAAGTAAGTAACATCTAAATCACCTAAGCACTTACCAAAAATGCAGAATGTTGCAGAATTGTTTTATTTTTAGTTATTTAGAGTGTTAATACCTCACCCTTTAGCCATAAAAGCTCTCAGAGTGGTTTACAGATTGCTAATTTGAAAAAGAAACTGTGGAAAAAATTTGGACTGTATCTCCCAGAATCATGGTGAGTTGGGCTACTGGGATCTGACATCCATTACATAACTTTCCCATCCTCTGACAACACACAGATACAGAACTTTATAGATACAAGACCACCTTTAAGAGCAATGGAGTAATTATTGTACAAACACAATAATGTCCAATTCACTTCAGGCATGTGGAGCGCAATGCTTCACACAAACAGTCCCATGACCTTCCCTCCAGGCAGCACTCAAATCCTATGGGACACTGCTACAGCCATTAAATGGCAGGGGGGAACAAACAAATGGGAACTGCTGCTTGTCCCATCTATTCATCCAGCCACAGGATGAAAAATGAGGCAAACATTTTTCTTCCTTTGGCTGAATAGCTGAAATCTGAGTGGACCACAATTCTCACTCCTTGGTTGCCTCTCTCCCTCCCTCCCTTAGCTATCAAGTGCCTATAGCAGTATCTACCAGGGTTTGTCAACTACTTAGGGAGGGTGATTTGGGATGTTGTTCCAGGGGGAGTGAATAGTCTCTGGTGTACTATCCAGAACAAGACATGTGCACACATAGCCTCCAACTGGCCTGATTTGGCAGAACAGTCCCAATTCATTCTCTGCCTTCACTTATTTTTCTACTGCTTTTAAAAGTCCCAGATTATTTCTCCTTCTCCCATTTTTCCTTTTGGCTTCAATTTAATTTAATTTAATTTAATTCAAAGTGCAAAAACAGTTTGCATTCAGTTAATTCAGGAAGAGAGGAGAGGAGAGGAGCGAGACAGAATTAAGCCCTTCACAATAGTCCCAGGCAAAAGCAAACTGTAGTGCTTTAGTCTCTCCTACCTTGACTATTCTTCTTCAGTAACTTTTGTCATCTTGATCACACTCTGAGGTTGCCTGTCCACATTTGTCCTAGTTTTCATCTGTGACATGTTGAAAGGTATGGGACACATATAACTGCACATCATATGCACATGTCATCAACAGGATTCTAGCCAATATGAATTTTCTGTCATAATCAATTCATTGTATCCTTAGAGCTTTATCAATAGCAATAGCAATAGCAAGTACATTTCTATACTGCTTATCAGTGCACTTAAGCACTCCCTAAGCAGTTTACAGTGTGTAAGCTGGGTACTCATTTTAGCAACCTACAGAAGGATGCATGGCTGAGTGGACCCTGAAGCTCTGTTTGGGCTCAAACTCACAACCTTGTGGCTGTGAATGGGTGCAGTACCAGCATTTAAACATTGTGCCACCAGGGCTCCTATCACATGAGCAAACAAAGCCAAAATGGAGCCAAAGAGTAGTGGCTTTCTTTGTTCCTTACCGCATGACATCGTAGCACTTCTGTGCTCTTCCCTCAGGAGACAGTCATCAAAGCAAGTCTTTTTTTTCTAGTTGGAAAATCCATGCAATAAGACACACTTTGATGACCATTACCTGTGGGAAGAGAACTGAAGCACTGCAATGTCATGCAGTAAGGCACAGAGAAAACTGTAACTCTCTGGCTAAGTTTCAAAGTTGTTTTTTCATGTGATAAGGCTCTTAGTCATTGTACTATATGTGTTTTCAACCGTTCGTGTAAAAAGAGCTCTGTTCAATTTGTCTTCTTGTGGGGAATATTACCAGAAGAGACATAGGCAGTAAATCTTTTTCTAAAGATCTCTCTCTATACCTTTATGTATCTGTCTCCAAGCATATTCATTGTTGTAATTGGGCTTCTTTGTTTCCAATGGCCTTCTTTTGCTCACTTCCTTCATTAAGGTATCTCTTGTCTGAAAAACCTGGTCTGGGATTTATTTCCATTCATCTTATTTATTTCTATTCAAATGCCACACTGACCTACTTTTTGAATGGTGGCAGCAGTCTGTGCTCAAAGAGGAAGGCTCTTCTGAGAAGTCTTCATTTGATGGTATAAATAAAAGTAGGGCTCTGTGATGAAATAGGTATAAAAACCAGACGCCCTAGTGACCCTCATCTCTCCCCAGTTCCTCCACCACATTTGTCAATAACCTTTAATTATAAGGCATGGCAACGAGAACTTGAAAATTAAGACTTGCATTACTATTTAAATCAAGCACCTTAAAAGCAGAAAATAGGTCTGTTTTACAATCTCTTATTCAGCTGTTATTTCCAGCATTTCTATTCTCATTTCCTATAAAATAGCACCTTATATCCTTTAATGTAGGGTAAATAGATTATTTACTGAATTTGTCCTAGGCCCTAGCAGGAAAAAAAAATGCTAGCCATATTTCGTGTTGATTCATGTCAACATGTGTTGGCTTCCACAAAGTGGACCCATTTATGAATTGGATTAGTTCTGTGAATGTGTCACCATACATCTATATCTACAATAAACCCTTATATCCACAGGCGTTAGGTTTCAGGACCCCCCCATGGATATCAAAAACCATAGATGCTCAAGTCCATGGCACAGTAAAATAGTGTCACATAAAATAGCAAAATCAAAGTTTACTTTTTGGAATTTATATATTTTAAAAATATTTTCAAGGTGTGGATGGTTGAATCCATGGACATGAAGTGTTGTCTGTGCTATCACATCAAGTCAATTCTTTGTCTGATGCATGGCTCAGAGACATTTCCTATGCTATTCCAGGATGCATCAGAATAGGTATTACTGGGACAAGAAATATGAGGCTGATACAGATGTCCTCACATAATAAATTTTATGGTTCAGCATACTGCATTTTGAGCACATGTTGACAATGAGATATCTCTCATCTTTAGAAATAGGCTGGAATTCTTTGGGGCATTATGTCCTGGTTACACCAGGTGGCATTATTTCCATATTTGGATAAGTAGGCATCCATATCATCAAAGGCAAATGGCTCCCCACTCACCTGTAGCTCAACAAACCAGTTAAAGCATCTTAAAAGTCCAGATCTTTATTGTCTCATTCAGATCTCAGCCATTGGGTTAAGTGTGGCATACCACCATCCAATTTACATTTTGAATAGATTGTAAAACAGACTAAAATCTCACTTCTGCGCCTGCCCAAAGCAATGCCACAATCACCTTTGCACAAACTAAATGACATTTATTACATACTGAAGTATTTATGTTCATCTAATTGTTGCTAATTTTCATACAACATTTTTCAAGCATGCATGTAGTTTACACTACTACCTCCAGTCACCAGATGGCGGAATTTTCTAATTTCTTGCAATTAGTATTGTGGAAAGAAGACACACACACACCCTTGTCATGCCCCTCCTTGAGAGTTTGGCTTCTGAGGATGAAGCAGATCCATGCAGCAGCCCCCCCCCCCCCCGGCCACTGGAACTTCAGACTCTGCAGATGACCCTGACTTACCACAGCCAGGCCCTCTTCCAATTCTGTCTGACAGCCACTTGGTTGATCCACAGGATAACCACAGGTAGAAGAGATAACACCCCAAGAAAGAAGAAGCCTTCATTGTCTGGAATAGACCCAGTCCCTCCCCACAGAAGAGGTGAGAGGCTTTGTGGATGCTGCAAGGAGGGTGGGGCTGAGACAACAAGCTTTATAAGGCTCTCTTTCAATTGTTGGAAACAACTGATTTGCTTCCTGAAGCCTGTATTTACAATAAGACTTAACTACAATTTATGAACCTCGACTGCTCATTGACCTTGCTTTCTGTGAACTGAGCACAGGATTACCTTTGGAGTGATTGGCATTGGATTCTCCTCACTCTTTTGACTTCTGGATTCCTGGCACCATGCTTGCTTGTGCAGGGTGAGGACAGAACACCCCTATGCATATGTTGCTGTGGTTACATTGCCTCAAATCAGTGACTACACTTCTTGTAAGAAACACCTCACAAGAAAGCAGGAGGCATCTTGGTAAGGGTCTCACAATCCATGGCTCCACTCACAATGGAGACTATGGTTGGAATCTTCTTGATGACACATGCTAGCTTACAGCAAGTAATTTTTTAGACAGTGAATCAAGAGGCACCCGGTACTTGTTTGCACAATGTTATCCTAACTATGTAACTGGTATTGCTTGGTTTCAGGTCTTGACTCTGCCCTCTGAGTAGAGCAGCACTGATTGCTGTGTGTGTGTGGGGGGGGGGGGGGGTGGTCAAAGAACTCCCTGGCATCATCTCCCGGCTGGCAGCAGTCACTTCTCAGATTTCCTGAGCCTCTGAAGTTGTTCATCTCTGAGGAGTTTATCACGTGAGGAATTTCTCTCTCATTCATGTAAAGTCGCTACTTTAGCAAAATTACGTGAATGTTCATTGCATTTGAACTGGCTCCCCATTGCCCAAAAATAGCATGCCATTGCTCGAATTTGCGTGTGGCAGTCTATCATGCAATAACATGAAACCCCATGATTACGCTTGGACTGACTTCCCATTGCCCGAATTTGCGTGTAGTGGGTTATCACACAATAACATTAAATCCCATTCAGATTGCCATTGGATTATACTTCCAATTTCCCTTGTCTGATAAACTCCTGACACAAGAGTTGAATTCACACAATTCACTGGATGGACAGAAGTTGAAGTGGCCCCAAGAGATGTGATCCTACTCTCCTGCATGCATACAGTGAAGACTTATGGACATAGCATGGTATGGGCTGATCTCAGTCTACATCTAAACTCTTACATTCCCCCACCCCAGTCCTTGAACCAAATGCTGAGTCTAGGGCCAAACTAATGAATAGCTGTGCATTTTACTTGGCTTTAAAAATGTCACAGTAAATATTAAGAATGAAGCTGCAGCCAGCCACACTGCAGAATCAATGCAGTTTGACAACACTTTAACTGCCATGGCCTCATCCTATGGACTCCTGGGATTTGTAGTTTGTTGTGGTACCAGAGCTCTCTGACAGAGAAGGCTAAATATCTTGAGCCATGGCAATTAAAGTGGTGTCCAACTGCATAAAGCCTGCAGTGTGGATGCAGCCTAAGAAGCATATTTCTCCAGTGTTTTCATGCCTTCACAGCTGCTACACACATAGTATTTTCCCTTTTCTTTTTGCCATGGCATAAGGTAGCATAGTTATGTTGGAGTAGTGCTGGAGCAACATTCCAACTTCTGTTCCATCCCTAGTTCTCAATTTTGTAATATATCCTTTATTCCATATTGAATTGTCTCCCCAATTATTGTTGTGTGTCTTCAAATTGTTTCCAACTTATGGCAATCCTAGGGTGAACCTATAACAGGGCTTTATTGGCAAGATTTGTTCAGAGGGGCTTTTGTGTGGTGCAGTGGTTTTAGTGTTGGACTTGGACTCTGGGACCCCAATATTCAAATCCTCACTCAGCCATGGCAACCATTGGGCACGTCACACGCTCTCAGCCTCAGAGGTAGGCAATGAACAAATCCCACCAGGCAAACCTTCAAATAAATTGAAAATTATTTGAAGACACACAACAACCAGTATAAGAAAAGAGACAATTTTTAGTTTAGGACTGCCAACCATCTAGTACACAGAAAATGAAATCAAGAACCTAAGGCTATAGTCAGATACTTGAACTCAGAAGGCTTCTGGGAGCCAGACTCATTCCATTAGCCATTAGTAATTGTTTCAGTGGTTTCAAAAACAGTAAGTAGCAGGTATAGTGTGGATTGGGACCTTGTTATAGAGATGAACCTTTAACACTTTGTCTCCCACTAACAACACAGCTTTGATTAGATTCCCTATAGGAGCCAGCATGGCATACTGGTTTGAGCATTGGACTACGACTCTGGAGACTAGGGTTCAATTCCTGCTTGGCCGTGAGCGACCCTGGGAAAGTTACATGCTCTCTGCCTCAGAGGAAGCTAATGGCAAACCTCCTCTGGACAAATCTTGCTAAGAAAACCTCATGATAGGTTTGCCTTAGGATCACCGCGAGTCGAAAAAAATTGAAGGCACACAACACACATACACCAATAATTATGCATTGGTACCCTTTGTACCAATGAGACCTCTCTTTTCTGCAGTGCAAAGAACAGGTGTGGTTGGGAGGACACTTTGCTGATGGCGTGCTTCCTTTGGTGAAATTGCCATGGAAACACTTGACTGTCCTTTGGAGGTGCCCCTGTAAAGTGTTCTACCGTCTAAATATGAGTAACTATTCATATTATATTTATCATGTTTCACTCTAATATATGAAGTTTTTTTAAAAAATTGTCTTCAGTGCTACCTTTTTGAACCTAGACACTAATGCCTGTTAACAATAATTGTTATAATAATGTAAATGCAGGAAAGAACTTGATGTAATTCTTCACATAACTATGAGAAGTATATATATATATATATATATATATATATATATATATATATTTAAATAGTCTGTTGCTCCACCTGCCCCTCCACCTCCATTTTGAAGGACTGTATTGGAAAATGACACAGGAGAATATTCCCAGTTGCTATGGCAGCCAGAATAATTTGAAGACAAACTTGGTGCATTTAACCTAGAAAAAGATCCTCCATTTTAAGCCAGTTAGATCTAAGTATCCTATGTCTGCTGTAGGGCTTATAAGAACACCCAGTCACCCAAAATGCATCGTTAAGGGTCCTTTCAATCTGCACAGTTATAGAACTGTGGTTCCACTTTAACTGCAACAGCAAATTCCTACAGAATCCTGTGTTTTCTAATTTAGGGAGGACTATTCATCATGCTCAGCCAGAACTGCCCAGTGCTTCACCAAACTAGAAATCCAAGAATTCGACAGGATATTATCATAGCAGTTAAAGTGGAATCATAGGGTCATTTACACGCTGTTGTTTTTAGCTTGACTATGCGGATAATCTCACTAATGCATTCCAGGTTTGTTGTTCACACTATATGGAACTGCATCTATGTGCATCTGTGCGAGTTTGGTTACTCACATGTGTCAACACTTGAATAAAGATGGAGTCGATGATGCAAATGTATTCAAAGCACATTTAAGGCATGCAGAGTTTTATTATGGCTTATTCCAGGTCTATTCACTTCAAAAATGCACATCTTTTAGAAAAACTGGGAAAACTCTCTGAGACTGATTATCCCCATTTATTTGGATGCATTTGAAATGCATGTGAACAACAAAGATTCAACTCAAATTCTACCTGGATTTTTCCACCATCTGAATAGCTCCCTAGTGCTATAATTGCAAAAGGGCCCTAAGACTAATCGAAGCACAGCAGTGTGCTTGGGTAACCACAGCCAAATCACTTGAGAATTCAGAAGTATATGTTTGGTTATGGAAAGGACATTCTTCCCTTTATTCATGCGTATTAGATTGTAGGTGGAATATGCTAATTTTTTATTAATTGAATTACAGTAAATTGGCATAATGTTCAGTGAGAGCCATGGCATGATGTAGTGGTTTGAATGTTGGACTATGAGTTTGGAGATCAGGGTTCCTTTCCTCTTTTGAATATAAAAACCCACTGGGTGACCTTGGACAAGTCCCATTCTCTCAGCCTCAGAAGATGGCAATGGCAAATCTCCTCTGAAGAAACTTGCCAAGAAAACCCTAGGATAGGTTCACTTTAGGATTGCCATATTTCAGAAATGACTTGGAGGCAGACAACAACAAATGGGCCTTTAGCAATATTAAATGCAAGGTATAACTGTGTTATTTCTAAAAACTGAAAGATTTCCTGTTGGTTAATTCTGAACAGACAGGGCAAAATAAAGCTGCTTCGGGTCACTTTGAAGGTATGCTATTTAAACGCTGCATGCATCCTAAGAACCCACACCAAAGCCATGCTGCATTCCTAAGGACTGGAGCACAGCTTTGGCACAGCTTCTGGCCTCTTAAGATGTGTGTGTCATTTAAACAGTATACCTCTAACGTGACCTGAAGCAGCTTTATTTTGGCCTGTCTGTTTGGGCCCAAAGCCTAACTTTAAATCCTTGCATATTCAGACATGTAGTAGTGCTGCATTAGGGCTTCTACCACTTTTTGCTAACATGCTTGTCATCTTTTCTG
Source organism: Sceloporus undulatus (assembly GCF_019175285.1). NCBI lineage: Eukaryota > Metazoa > Chordata > Lepidosauria > Squamata > Phrynosomatidae > Sceloporus > Sceloporus undulatus. Next base: position 32,183,636 of record NC_056526.1, read on the forward strand.
TTTTTCCTCTTTCTTCCTCTTCCTCCTCCTTCTTGGAAAAGTCCAAAAATGCTTGCACAGATTACTATCTGCCACCAGGAGGCAAAAAACAGGTGATAAGGATGCCTTGGTGTTTTTCTCCACTTTCAAATAACTAGCTCTACTCATAGATAATACCCACACAGGTTAGAATCCTTATCTTCAAGGCTATTCCACATGCCTTATAATCAGGCTGACCATATATCCTTGAGACAAAAACTGGACATTAGGATGGCAAAAATGAGATGAAGTTATGTAATATTTTGTATTCATGAAAAAGTAAAACAACAGAAGTTTTATTACATAAACATATTAAGCTAAGCATTATTTTTCAGTGACAGAACTCATACCAAAATTTAAGTAGATGTAGAAGGGGACTGTATTTCACTGTATCATGAATATTTCTCCGATGAAGCCATTTTACGCAGCAAATTTCAGTCTTTCAACACCTTAACATAAAACTTCTCACACTACATGCCACAATTTTTTTTTTGACAATGACAATTTCAAACAGAGATCTTCAAACCATTTTTGCAACATAACTGAACATTTTTCTTGAAAATGGGACAAAATGGACATTTATATTAAAATGATGAGACAGTCTGGAAATATGGGGGGGTGGTACTGTCCTATTTAAAATGGTATGTATAGTCAGCCTACTTAAAATTCAAGTTTAGTTTCTTTTCTTTCGTAGTTATCATTTTATTTTATATTTTCTGACTTGAATCTTCTTGTAGCATTATTTACTTTATTTTATTAAAATATTTATTCTTACTGTTATTATACAGCTTGAAGCTGACTGCTGCTGCAAAAAAATCTCTGCCTTTTCCCCAGGCCACCTCTCTTGTCTCTGCTGCTGGTCTCCAAGCCTTTCTTCTTCTGCCTTCTTGGAGGACTGCTGCAGAAATCACCTTCAGTATCATCTTCCTATCTAGATTTTTGCAGCAGCTGTGGCAGAGCCTGGTTAGTGGTGGCAGCAGCAGCCTATTCTTGTCTGCCTCCTCCTCTCCATCTCCTTTTCTGCCAACAGCCCCCTCTGGCCCATGGTGCACCTGGTCCATGAAAAAGGTGGCTTCTGCCCACTGTTCACCTGCCTTCTGTGCAAGAGAGGTGGCCTGGGAATAAGGTGGAGATTTCTGCAGCAGCAGTCTGTAGTATGCTTGTTGAGGGTGGGCTTAAAATATTCATGGTTTCCCCATTTTCACAGACAACCTGTGCCCCAACCCCTATGAAAGTTGAGCGCATGTGCGTGTGTGTGTGTGAGAGAGAGAGAATTATTTATATTTTATACATTGGTCTATCCATTCACTTTTCTTCTCGCTAGCTGGCTTGCTGTGTTTGCCTCATTCAGCCATCTAAAGAGAGAGATAAGAAGGATGTATTCACAAAAGCAGAAGCAGCAGCAGCAGCAGCAGCAGCAAGTGACCCTTTGCCTCCTTCCTTCTTTCCCCCTACAGAACGATGTTAAGCCAAGGGCATCTAGAATAAAATATTGAAATAAAGATAGGAATATTTAAAAAAACACAACTTTTCCACTGCACATCTTAAGAAATTTGTGAATGTTGGTGAATTGTTTCCAAACATTCAGAAATTATTCTTCATTTTTTTGGATAAATTTTATGGATGTAGTTATTTCATACCCTCCAAATGTCCTGATCTGGGAAGGGCACTCCCAATTTATCCCCTGCCATCTCATTTTTTCATCTGCTCCTGAAATGTCCCAGTTTCTCTCTCCTCTTTTCCCCATCTTCCTCCTCTGTCCTCAGCTTACTTCAATTGCTGTAAACTTGCTTCAAACTGCAAAAGTAATTTGCATTCATTTAACACAGCAGGAGGGAGAAGAGAGGAGGGGGCAGAGACTTGCCTTTTCCTTTAGACTCAGGCAGTTAAAAACTGCTGTACCCTATTTTTGCTTGTTTGTTTTCTTCATTAATATCTTTTGCCATCTTGACCACAATCAGATATTTCTTCGCTACATGTTTCCCAGTTTTCACCATTTTCATGGCTGAACAGCAATTTGAATCCTGGACCTCAGAGTATGCTATTTATAAATAAAAAGGTGGCAACCCTAATCCATGAGTAACATGTCTGAATATATGGAGATCCACACCCAAATTTTTAAATGTTAAACACTCAAACCTTGGGCCTGGAATGAACAATGTATCCATTCAGTGTCTACCACTTTATTTATTTATTTATTTAGTTAGTTAGTTAAAAAGAAATCTCAAGCTTATTTCATTTTTTTAAAAAATGGGAAATTGCAAGTTCTTGTAAATTCATATTTAAAAAATGAAATTCTTAACCATACTTATTCATAAGCATGTCCACAACCACCTGTAGAGAAAGGTGAACAACATTGCAGTAGCAAATTTTTCCTCCAAACTACAATACACAAGCATTAAATGCCTAAAGCCAGGGGTGGAAATTGTGAGACCTATGGGTTGCATGTAACACTTTGTGGTGGGCCAGTACAGTCCTTGGGACCCCACTGACCCCCACTAGGCCCTGTCAAACCTCCAGAAACATTTGCTCAAATACATTGTTTTGGGGGTTGAAAAAACACACACATGCCAACTGCAAAAAAACAAACAAACACATTTTTGAGGGGATTTTTTTGCCGTGGGGGGGGGAGTCAACACGTCCACCCAAACAGGCCAAAAGGTAACTGGAAATATTATATGTCAATTCTAATTGTCCAAAATGGTGCCTATAATGGCATGGTGATGGCACTCTGGGGGAGCCAAAAAATTGGACAGTGTGACCTTACAGGCTCCAGAACATGCTCCCCTTTGCCTGAACAGAGTGACTGTAAAGGCACTCTTAAATAGTCAGGTAACTGTCCTGGGCCTGACTGAGAGGCACAGTCAGAAGACTCAAGCTGTGAAGACATGGAAGAGGCTGTGAAAGGGGTGGATCTGGGGCTGCCTGAATCAGCAGGCTCAGGAAGCTGTAGAGGGAGAAACAGATTCTATAGACTCTAGGCTGCAGGTGCTAGGACCTGTGGAGTGAAGACAAGTCAAGGAGTCTTTGAGGGTTCTTCCAGGTTAGAAGCCAAGAGGAGAGCTAATAGGTTTCAGCTGAGAGAAGCAAAGGTCTCCAATTGCAGAAGTTCTTTGCAGCTGACAACCAGTCTTTCAGCCTTGTTGTTCTTGTGTTCTCCTTGCTCTTGATTCATGACTCTAGTTATCTGACTCCTGGACTTACCTTGTGACTACGCTCTTGCTGCTGCCCTTTGCTGTGACTGACTGACTGGTCTTGTGTGACCTTTGGACTGGACTCTGGACTATTTCTTGTATATTCCCCTGCTGTGCTGTTCTCAGCAGAGGTAAGCAGGACAGTAACATACAGTCGGCTCTTCTTATACACAGATTTTTTATACATGGATTCAAGCATCCACAGTTTGAAAATGTTAAAAAAAAGTATAAATTTCAAATATCAAACCTTGATTTTCCATTTTTTAAATAAGAGACACCATTTTCCTTTGTCATTATATTTAATGGGACTTGAGCATTCATGGATTTTGTTATCCACGGGGATCTTGGAACCAAACCCCAGCATATAACAAGGGTCCACTGTACTTAAGTGGAGACAGAACCAGTGACTACAGGGCTTCACCGGATTTGTAAAATAGTTGGATAATTGAAAAGAATAGTACTCTTGAGATTGTGTGATGTCCTTGTTCCTTCTTAGTTGCACCAAGTGCACATTTCATTCTGAGATGTTCTGTTTTAATTAGAGAATTGACAAGCATTTTTATCTGAAGCAGTTTGAAATAGTTGTCAGTATTCATTAGTTTAATTTCTTTGCTTCATGAGAAAGTTTCCCAGTTAACTCTTTCTCCTTGACAGTTTTATTACAAGAAATCTTCCCCATTTTTATATCCCTCTATTGCTTCCTGCTCTTCCAGTAAGGCACTCATACAGTGGGAGTTTGTAGTGTTTGATCTGCTAATAGGTCAGCAAAAAAATTAGATTGTATAAAGCTGTGTAGTTTGGCCTTCAGTATACAATTAATTTCTTCAAGAGACAGTGTAATGTATTTCATCAAGATCCATGGTGTTTAGGTACAATAATTTATTTCATCTGTCCCATTCCCCCACTCTGTTTTTGCCCTGCCTAGAATTCAGAGACTGAACAATGCATTGCTTTCTGCTTTCACCTTTCCATATTGTGCGCTTGTTTAAAGGACATCCTTGACTGTTCTGCCACTAATTTCACTGGTTCTTTGAACTTGTTTGTGGAACATTGCAAATGCTTCCTGATTTCACTTAAGTATTCAAATTTTCTAGATAAAAAGTAAATAATCCAGGTAGAGTCAGGGGAGCTCTTTGGACATTGTCCTGAAAATTTTCCCAATTAGTTTTAATTATTTCAGTGGATTGTTAAATTAAAAGTTGGTGCCAACAATGATAAAGACTGCATTGTAAGAAAATAGCATTGGTCTCCATACTCAGCAGGAAAGGCTATCAGGACTGTTGTAAGAACGGCAGAAATAATAGGTTCAGTATTCTCCCTCCAATATTCCACATGTGGAAACTGGGATAATGTGTGGCTAAGCAACATCAGAGTGTGGTCAAGATGACAAAGAAAGAAACAATTGTAACCAATGGGCACAAATGAATGCTGGTACCTGGCACATTTGGTAAAAAATAATTGCTGGTCTCCCATATCAGCCTGAGAAGCAATGTTTGATGTTGTATTTTTAAAATGTGCACAAACAATTTTAGTCAATAATAATAATAATAATAATAATAATAATTTTTATTTCTATCTTCCCACCTCTTCCCATGGATCGAAGTGGGATCACAACAAGGTTAAAATCACAAAGTTAAAATTACAACAACATTAAAACCACAATAAAATAAAAACATAAAACCTAAAAAACATAAAATCTTTCCTTAACATGTCTATTAAAGCAGGGATGGCAACATGTGGTCCTCCAGATGTCATTGGACTGCAAATCTCATCAGTCCCAACCAGCATCGGGAATGGTGAAAAATAGTAGATGCCACATTGCAGTAACATATGGAGTATCACATATTCACAAATTGCTCATCCCTGCAATTTCAGATTACCTTTGGTATACAAAAATTACATATGGGCAGACACAGAATGTGTTTAAAAGTAGAAGTCTGCAAAAATGGACTAGACAGATGTGGCCATTGCTATCCCCCAGTCAAACCTGAAGGTGAAAACTTGTATTTCCTGGACTTAAAAGTGAGCTATAAGATCATGGAGGTCTTACCAGATGGGCCTGCTGCAATGTTTCATCTCCTTCATTATGTTAACACATTTCAAAGTAAAAACAGCATTCATCCAGATCACAATAACTACAAATCCTATGTTTTTCTGGCAGAAAACTCTATACGACCATTGGGGAATTACTCCTAATTAAGTTTTTAATTATGACATAATTAATTATGTCATCAGACCAGACTGGAGGATTATATTAGAACTTAGAATCATACAGTTGGAAGAGACCACAAGGGCCATCCAATCCAACCCTCTGTAATACAGGAACAAAGCACTCCTGCATCTGACAGATGGCCAGCTACCCTCTGTTTAAAATTCTCCAAAGAAGGGGATTCCATCACACTCCAAGACACTGTATTCTATTGTTGAACAGCTCTTCTTCAGGAAGGTCTTCCTAATGTTTAGGAGGAATTTATTTTTCTGTAGTTTGAGTCTGCTAATTAATGTCCTAGTCCCTGGAGTAGCAGAAAATAAGCTTGCTCCTTCTCCTATATGACAGCCTTTCAGTTATTTAAACATGGCTATCATGTCACCACTTAACCTTATGTTCTCCAAGCTAAACAGATCCAGCTTCCTAAGCCATTCATCATAGGGCATGGTTTCTAGATCTTTTACCATTTTGGTTGCCTACCTCTGGACATGTTCCAGCTAGCAAATATCATTTTTAATTGTGGTGCCCAAAACTGGATACAGTATTCCAGGTGAGGCCTGACCAAAGCAGAATAGAGTGGTACTATTACTTTCCTCAGCCTAGCCCCTATGCTCCTATTGCTGCAGTTTAGAATCACATTGGCCTTTTTAACTGCCACATCACACTGTTGACTCATGTTCAGCTTGTGGTCTAGTAGGACTCTGATCCCTTTCACATGTAATGTTTCCAAGCTAGGTATCACCCATTCCTATATCTGCACATTTCTGTTTTTCTGCCTAAGTGTAGTACCTTACATTTCTCAGTTGAAATTCATTTTGTTAGTTTCAGCCCAGTTTTCTAATCTCTTAAAGTAATTTTGAATTCAGATCCTGTCCTCTGGGGTATTAGCTACCCCTCCTAATTGGGTGTTACCTGCAAGTTTGATAAGCATGCCCTTTGTTCCATCATCCAGGTGATTTATAAAGATGTTAAAAAGCACTGGACCCAGGACTGAACCCTATGGCATCCCACTAGTCCTTTCTCTCCATTCCCTCTTTTTCAGTCATTTATGAATGATATTAATGCTGGAGTCAATTCAAAGAAAAACAGATTGTTTATCCCAGCTGATGCTCTAACATTTGCACACAACACTGTTTGAAAGCAGAGCTGATTTAAATTGACGCTTTTTTCAGCTTCATGTGCAAAAATGAGCTCATAGCTCCAGGTTAACAATGAGAAGGTGGAGCTGAATCACAGGCTGGCAGGACAGATGTGTGGGTGTCTTACTACTGTTTCCCTCCTGGCCAAAGTCTCTTCCAGGAGAAAAGCTGTTCACTGGAGAAGAATGTGTGTGTTCTCATTTACTTTAAGAAGTAAACTTACATGAAGATAACTCAGAAAGCTGTTTGTGATATTATCTGTGTGTGTGTGTGTGTGTGTGTGTGTGTGTGTGTGTGTGTGTGTAGAAATAAAGGCTAAGTTTATTGTCTTATTTCAATAAGTCATAGACTGAGCTGGCATTTTATATCATGGAGGCAGGGTGGACAAATGGGATACATTCTCCAGCCTTTTAACTAATCCACAGCCGTGGGATTTGACATCTCTGACAAATAACATGTTGAAAATTGGAACCAGAATCCATGTGGGAGGCAAAATAAAGTAGAAGAAATAAATATATATATGGGAAAGGAGGGCAGCTGGCTTGTTGACAGTTCCAGAAAAGGAGAAAAGGTAAGGAATTTAATGTCTGAGATTGTTCCAAGGGGAAGAATACCCTGTGAGTACAGCATCCAAACGATATGAAAAGGACAAAACAAATAAAGACTAGAAAAGCATAGGGCACAAAAGAATGTAGATAATATCAAACTATTCTGTTTTCTAAACATGGTTCTTTTTTATTAAATTTTTCCCCTTCAAAAAGCCTTGGTCACCTCCCTCTTCAACATTTTGCAGTGAGTGCTTTCAACAGCCAGCCATCTTGGGGCCCTTTCAAACTACAAAGTTGTGATTCCACTTTACCTGCCATGGTTCCATCTTGTGGAGTAACTGGATTTGCAGTTTAGGGAAAGGTGCTCTGAATTTTCAGCCAGAGAATTCAAGCACACTATTTGTCTGTGCACTTTCCTTCAAGTCACCTGTTGACTTATGTCAACCTGAATTCCATGGGGTTTTCTTAGGCAAGGAATACTGAGAGGTGGTTTTGTCAGTTATTTTCTCTGAAACATAGCCTGAAGGACCTGGTATTTGTTGGTGATCTCCCATACAAATAGGCTGATATTGCTATAGCAGTTCAAATGGAATCATTGCGTTGTCTGAAAGAGCCCCAGATTGCAATTTTGCCAGTCACTGAAGAACATTGGTGTTTTTATTGAAATGTCAGTTGGCTCAGAAAAGGTTGCTGAGTTCAATAAATGATACTATGATCTCAACTTCTGCCAAGCCAAAGACGCCCAGGAGACAATGGTGCCTGATGCCTTTTTGAACTGGCACAGTATATTTCATTACATTTTACGTAGGCTCAGTTCCATCTACATTACTATGACATTGTGTCTGCACAAGAGAGTTTAGGCAGCATTCCTCAGAATTTCTAGAGTTCAAAGTTCAATGGTAAAAGATGGTTAGAAGAAATGTGGTGAGGAAAGACTGGAGTATCATGGTATGTTTTGTCAAGGTGGAGGGGAGGGGTTGCGGACATATGAACGCAAAGACCTAGCCAGATTAGTCTAGATCATTATGCAGCAAAGGGGTGTAGTATGATCCTTTGAGACTGAGAGAAAGAAAGACGTTGATAGCATAAGCTTATGTAGACTTGAGTCTTAATCCTTAGAAGCATGGAGGGCTCTGTCCAGGAACAGACATTTATAAGCAGGCTATGTGAATAGCACTAGAAATGCAAAACCTATAGGTATGGTGATGGGGTGACAAGTTCAGTTCAAATGATGGTCGCTGGGGGACAAAGGCAGGAGGAAGGATGCTACCAAAAGGCAAGGTGAGTAGATAACCATATGGATGTTGTTGGGTGTTGTTAGAATGTAGCATGAGGTTGGTTGGGAACCAGAAAAATTATCAAGATGAACTTATCAAGAGAGCCGTTGTGAGGCTTGGGGACTACACATGATGCTACACATCATGATATATGTAGCATCCCATTCAACCCATTATTGAGGGACTGGAGCTTGTAAATATATTCTAGTTCTGCTGTTTCTCTTTCCAATATGCCTTTGTAGATTTTTGTTCAAGGACTGCTGTCTCATTCTGAGTTAGACCACTGGACCATCTAGCCTAGTATTGTCATTCTGAGTAGCAGTGACTCTCCAGGGTTTCATGCAGGATCCTTTCATGGCTCCAGTGAGAGAACCATGGTAGGTGCTAATCTAAATACTAACCAGGGCCCAAACTTGCTTAGGCCTGTTACAGACTGCCAAAATAAAGCTGCTTCGGGTCTCTTTGGAGGTATGCTGTTTAAATGATGCATGCATCCTAAGAATCCAGAAGCTGCACCAAAGCTGCACTCCAGTGCTTAGGAAAGGAGTGTGGCTTTGGCGTGACCTCCGGACTCTTAGGACCCATGCATCATTTAAACAGCATACCTCCAAAGAGACCCGAAGCAGCTTTATTTTGGCAGTCTGTAACAGGCCTTAGTTTCCAAAATCCAATTGGATGTATGGAGGGGAAAAGTTGTGCTGATATAAATAGACCTGGAGAATTGTTACAAAGAACTGCTGCCTGTTGACCCAGGCAGCAGAGGTAGATCTAAAGAGTTTAAGGTACAGGATGGTGGATTTTTAATAGATACTAGAAGAAATTTATAATAGTTAAGAAAAGTTTGGAGAACAATCATGGTGTAGCTTTGGGTGTTGAACTATGACTCCAGAGACCAAGGTCTGAATACTCACTCACCCATGTAAACCCACTGATCTTGGGCAAGTCACATACTTTCAGCTTTAGAGGAAGGTAAAGGCAAACCCCTCTAAACAAATCTTGCCAATAAAATCCTGTGACAGTGTCACCATAAGTCAGAAATGACTTGCAGGCATGCAACAAAACAACAGCAGTTTGGCAATGGAACCAATTATATAGAGCAGAGGGACTTTATTTTGCTGTAGGTCAAATGAAGGCTAAACAGCCATTGGTTGGGGAAAACTGTCCTTGGATTTCCTGCACTGAGCGGCAGGATGGGCTAGTTAAGCTTCCTCCAGCTCTGTGGCTGTATCTGCATAACACAGCTATATTAGTTTTGTCCCATTTCTATAGGCATGGCTCTATCCTAAACAATCTTGGAAACTTTGATTTATGAAGTACAGTACTTAGAATTGTTAGCATGCTCCAGTCCACTCACCTGAACTACAGTTTAAGGTGCTTGTGTGCTTGTTTGTATTAAAGAATTAAATTTATTTAATCCTCAATCCCTCTCTTCCCAGATTAGTTCAAGAACTAGTCTAGGGGAGTGGATAAGAGTTTTAACAAAGAATTCTAATTCAAACTATAGTGGGCCCTTGGTATCCACTAAGGTTCAGTTTCAGGATTGCTGCCACCCCACCATGTATACACCCCCCGTCCTGGTACACCCCCCAAACCTCCAAGGTCCCACATTTCCCATGATCCTGCCCTGCAATTTTGCCCCATTTGCTTCCTGTGTTCCTTCAAGAACGGAGGGCACGTTTGGATGTAGCTGACAGGGATGTAGGGAATGAAACAGGAGGCTGGGGGGAGAGATGGGAGCAACGGAGGGGGCCATCGGAGGCTGGGAGGAACAACAAACTCCAACTCCCAGAATTCCATAGCCTCGAGCCAAGGACCCCACAACAAACTCCAACTCCCAGGACAGTTAAAGTGGAGTCAAACCAGACTATTTCCCCAGTGCGGATGCAACCTAAGAGAAGGCAACTGTTACAAAAGTGGATTGGATTCAGGGAGGTGGTACTTTAGGGAGCATGGAGAATAATTATAATAATTATAATAAAATGTTTTAATAATAATAATAATAATAATAATAATAATAATAATAATTTCTTAGTTTGCTGAGACACCAGAGCTCTCTGGCAGAGAAGGCTCAATGTCTCACAACACTACAGTTCCCAGAATTCCAAAGCACTGAGCCAGGACAGTTAAAGTGGAGTCAAACTGGATTATTTCCCCAGTGCGTATGCAACCAAAGAGAAGGCAACTGTTACAAAGGGAAGGAGAGTGGATTGGATTCAGGGAGGTGATATTTTAGCGCAGTGATGGAGAACCTTTTAGAGACTGAGTGCCCAAACCACAACCCAAAACCCACTTATTTATCGCAAAGTGCCGTGTCCCTCTGGATTTCTAGTGACAAACTCTAGTGAACTCTGTGTTGGGACGATGGTGCATGTACCCACAGAGAGGGCTCTGAGTGCCACCTCTGGCATGCGTGCCATAGGTTCGCCATTACTGCTTTAGGGAGCATGGAAAATAAGGGAAACTGGATCATTTCTGCACTCCTCCAAAATGGGTTTCCTTCAGATCCAAAGGATTTACTTCCAAGTAAACCTGCATCTTCTACGCTGATTATTTTGCAGTGAAATAAATTTTTTTATTATTATTATTATGGAATTATTATTATTATTATTGTTATTATTAAAATTTTCTTTCACTGCATAATAATAATAATAATAATAATAATAATAATAATAATTTTGCCAGTGACACATTCGGATGAAGCAGAGGGCATATAGGGACAGGTGACATTCCCTATCATTTACGTGAGGCTAGCATTCATGTGAAACTGGAACCAGGAAGTGGCCCCCTTCTTCACCCCAGAAATGCAAAGGTTCACGATGCATTCAGATCTCCAGTGAGCATGTGCAAGGGTCCCAATTTGAATCGTTGAATCCACATGGTATGTACCAGTGTGATAATTTAATGTGCACTCACTCCGCTTTGATTCAGGAACCACCACAATTTCATTCTTCACATGTGATAATTCATCATGTGAATTGCCTTGGATTCGAATTGACTCTGCTTCCCCTTCATTTTGGATTGGCTCTGGATTAGAGTTCCAGTCTCACATGTGATAAAGGCCCATGACAATGAACATAGCATGAAACTGATAATTAGTCCTACCTAGAGCAGACCCACTGAATCAGTGTAAACTCAGTAGGTAAATACTCTTTAATTTCCATTCACTCAATGGATTTACTCTAACTGGGACTAGCAACTGTGCCTAGGCCTATAATTCTAAAGTAGAGGGAGTGCTTTAGGTGCTGAAAGACTCATCTTCAGTTTTGGCATCTCCAGTTAAAGCAGGGCTGGGGAGCTCCTGATAGCTGGGGTAGGCATATTGGGATACTGGAAGCAACCACAAGTTACACTACTGGTAAAATTCATTCTTGACTGCAGCAGCTTGCTTTGGTACAAGAGGATGCCAGATGCCCTCTGTAGCACTGCATAATCTCCAAAATTTCACAGATGAAAAGTAGGACAAGTGTGACCAAGCAACAGAAAAATGGAAAGGTCATTAAGGAAAAATGCAGAAGCTAGGATTTGCTTTTGCCTGAATCTAACAATGTGCTTTTGCCTGATTCTAAGGAAAAGATTTTGCCCCTCTTCCCCTCCACCACCGCCATCCATGAGTTAACTGAGTGCAGACTACTTTTGCACTTTGAACTCAGTTTGCAGCAACTGAAGTAAGCTGAGAACAAAAGAGGAAAGTGGGAGGAGAGAAAAACTTAGGGGATGTGCAGACCACACCTAAGGAGCGGCCTGTAACTGCCTTCAGCTGTGCTGGATCGGAGCCATGGCAACTGCATGCCACAACCCTGATCTGGCCTTTCCAGGGTGCAAAAAGGAACAGCAGAAAGTGGCTCCTTTTTGCGCCCTGGAAAGGGCGTAATAGCCACAGCACTGTGGCTTTAAGGTGCTCCTTTGGCACTGCTTCATGTGAATGCAGCACCAGAGGAGCACTGTGATGTCACACACTGTGTGGAGTGGCACACAGCATCACAGCACCCTGAGGGTGGAGTCAGGGCATACATCATGTAGACTTCATGCCCCGACTCCACCTCCAGGCCGGCCTTAATGGCTGGTCTGCACAGGGCCTCGGATACTTTAAAAGCAGCAGAAAAGGTGAGATGACAGAACATTCATTGGGACTATTATTGCCAAATCAAGGCAGTTGGAGGATAGGTGTGCACATGTCTTGTTTTGGAAGGTACACAAAAGTATTCACTAGTCCTTGGCACACCATCCCAAACCACCCTTCCCAAGTAACTGGAGAAAGTACACATGAGCTAAGACAGACTGCATTGCTTGCTTTTTTCTGAGCTTATTGGGAAGTACAACCTACTTTGGCACTTTGAACTCAGTTTGCAGCAACTAAAGTAAGCTGAAGACAAAGGGAGAACCTGGGAACATAGACAAGAAACTGGGACACTTTAAAAGCAGCAGAACAGTGGGGTGACAGAAGATTAATTAGGACTGTTCTTGTCAAATTGGGACAGTTGGAGGGTATGCCATAGAGCCTTACCAGAGAGAGAGAGAGAGAGAGAGAGAGAGAGAGAGAGAGAGAGAGAGATATGACCTGCAGGGTGCATATACTCCACCCCTACATTAAAAGTCCCCAGGTCTTAGTGCTGAGGAAGACCCAGTGCTTGGGAAAGTTACTTTAGCTTGGAAAAACCTATACTTAACCCCCCAGAGCTGCCATTTAGCCCAACAGATGGTACTTTATCTATGGGAGAAAGAGGATCCTTAAGGACCACTCTAATGACTGAATTCTTTTCTTGAATGGTTGGAACACTGCATTCACAACGGCATTATAATATGTGCCAAGGGATAATAGCCCACTCTCTGCATAGTCATAATATACAAGTGCCAACAATATGTCAACCACCAGGGATAATGCAGTGCTCATTCATACAGAACACATGGACACTCTGATGCAAACAAGGCTAGGAAACTAGAACGCATACCACAACTAAAGAAAACCAGTGGCATCAAAATAAATGTAAAGCATAAGAGCACATAAGATAAGCACAGGGATCACATCAGTGCAAGGATTCCTTACACAGAGTGAAGGATAGGACTGTTCCTACAGACAGTCTGGCTGAAATGGAGTTTATACCCCTGCACTGGAGTAAAACCACATGTATCCAATAGGAGCCAGCATGGAGTAGCAGCACAAGCTTTGAACTAGAACTGGGAGAGCTCAGGTTTGAACCTTCACTTTTCTATGAAACTCAGTAGGAAAGCTGGGATCAATATCTTTGAACCTCACAGGGTTGTTGTAAGTAGCTGATAGAGAATACTGGCTGTAGTAAATAGATAACAAAGTAATCTGTGCACATACATATAACTTGGCCATGGATGTTATAGTTACAGAAGACTGCTCTCAATTTGAAAGTACTGTAACCTACTTTTAGGGCTGTCCCATCCAAAGGCAATTTACAGAAAAAGAGATTCCACCTCAACATTAGGAAGAACTTCCTGATAGTAAGAGCTGTTTGACAGTGGAACACACTCCCTTAGAACATGGTGGAGTCTCCTTCTTCGGAAGTTTTTAAACAGAGGCTGGATGGCCATCTGCTGGAGATGCTTTGATCGTGTGTTCCTGCATAGCAGGGAGTTAGACAGGATGGCTCTTGAGGTATCTTCCAACTCTATGATTCTGTGATGATAAAAAACCATCAGAAGGAAGAACTTGCAGCATCTTTCATGTTTACCATCCAAAGTGTGCACCAGGACAGCAGACTTGAGCAGGCAAGCACACAGGACCCCTGGTAGTCATAGCCTTCCACCGTGGCTTCACTCAGGTTGGTGCCTCCCCAGTGTGGTAACTCATACTGTCACCCCCAGGCTGCCTGGCAAATCCCCCAGCCACCAACTCCACACCAGCTGGGCCACCTCTATCATGGTAGGGGCGGGTGGCTGCTGCTGTTGCTGCTCAACCTTTTTGGGGGGTCTGGTGGGGCTGCTGGGTGGGCAGGAAAGGGTGGCAACTTTCTTTCCCACTTGTTTAGCAGCCCTGCCAGACCCAAAAGGCAGCCCCTTCCCACTACTGGACACAGATGGAGGTGAGCTGTTGCTTCTGTGGCATCCTTTTCCCCATTCAGCCACCAGTCCTATCAGATCCTGAAGGAGGTGCTGGGCAGTAGGCACATGCCACCCCCACCAGCGACCACAGCTGATGGATGGCAGAAGTGCCTTGGCTGGCACAGGAGGATGGTCAGGGCTTCTTGGGATGGAGGGGAGTGACCACTGGACCAGGTTTTCACACCCTCTGAAGTGTCTGCAACCCCTGGACCCCCTAGTGATGCCCTTGGCCTTCCCCATTTGTGCTTATATTTAAATCATTATTGTTTTAAAAATGTTCTTTAAAAATGCATCTAGACAATATTTTACTACACATATAAACTGCAGAAGATGACAAAGTACTGTTGGAGGGTGGGAATGAGATTGATACACAGTGAAAGAAAGCTGGTAATGAAGAAAACCAGGAAAGATCAAAAAGCAGCAAATGAGAGAATTTTCATCCAAACGAGTATGTGTTTTTTTAAAATGTAAGGGAACAAAGAGCAGAATTTTGGATAAACAGTGCCAAAGGAACTCTGATTTCAGAGGCTGAAGGAAACAGAGTTTTAGCAGCATATGATTTTCACTTTCTCACACTCAGTAATGATCTTCATCATGTGGGACAATCCTCTCTTGTGCACAGATGCTAAATATATTGGAGTCCTTCTGATCTCTGTCAAATTTAGACCACCCTGCACCCTGAACACTGGTCTTATTTGATTTTAGAAGCTAAGCAGGGTCAGTCTTGAATCCTGATTATGGGAGATGGGATCAGAAGCTGCTATGGAAATACCAGGGACCTCCGTGTAGACTAGGAGATAATCCTGCTGAAACCCTGGAAAGCCATTGCCGGTCAGAGTTGACAATAATAGGCTAAATGGGCTGACTTGGGGGGGGGGGGATATGACAGCTTCCTGCATTCCTAAAAAAGTTCCAGTTTCACTGACATTTGATAACCTTTGATCACTTTACACTAGGTAGGAAGCTGATCATTAAATAATAATGTGACACTTTCTGCTCTAATTGGGCTCTTTAATGCACTGAGCACAATATTGTTTCTGTGTTTTGGCTTCCATTAGCAAACAAAGCGTCTTCCCTCCATCTGGTTATGAAATTTTCTCTTCTGGTTCCTTCAGTTTGTTGAATGGTCATTTTCAACTCCCTTTGCTGTAAATATTTACACTGGTGGCCAATGTGGAATGTTTACTCCTGCCTTTCCAACTTCCTTCACTGAACAAATGGTTATAGCTGAGACAAAAAGGACAAAGAAAACTTCTTCCTTCTATATATCCATCTTCCTGATGCCTTCCAAGAATTGGGCTTTTGCAGGTTTTCTAAGAATTGGGTTCTCACAGGCAGTATTAATTAATTCATTCATTTGATTGTATTTCAACCCCATTCTTTCTTGGAAAATAGAGACTTGCTTACAAGGAGCTCTCAGTGGTCATCCATCCCAGAGCTTGGAGACGTTCCCTTTTGGGATTAAAATCCCCCAAATCCTCCAGCTAGCTGAGATCACTGGACAGAGAATTTCTAAGAGCTGTAGTCTAAAACTGGAACTTTCTCAAGTTCTGCTTTTATCCCAGTACCATTCATTAGCTTTTCTATGCAACTGCAGGGTCCATTTCATTGGGTTGTCTGAGATATCAGCTGCTACTTGGCTCTTCCTTTGCCTCAGCTGTCACCTTTCAGTAGCCATTCCACCTAGCTGCTCTAGAGGCAGAGATGGGGCAGTAGCAACCATCATGTTGGTTGAAACCCCAGCTACCTTTTGACTGATTTTCTTCTGTTATTTCCATGCTAGCTAATCATGTTCTACTATGCAATGTGACACAACATCACTTGACAAAAGCATAACACAAAGAAAAGTGGGATGGGGAAGATAGATGTGAACAAGAAAACTCAGCCACCAGTTTTTAGTTTTTGCTTGTTTTCCCCTACCCTCCTCATCCCATTTTTCTTTCGTGTCATGATTTTTTAGATCATAAAGCTGCAGGCAGAGACTGCCATGTTTTTAGCAGAGCAGATAATGCATTTAATCATGTCATAAATTAACAATAGTAACAATGCATAATTAACAAGGAACAACAGTCCAGCAGTATCTTGTCTGCCAAAAACAATAGTGGACACATTCCAATGCTTAACTCTTTCGTGTTACATTCAATGAGACTTGAATATGCATTTCTCAAGATTGTGTTCATTGTGTAGTCAGATGTTAAAGTTGCATATGGCAGCCACTGTTATGCCTGCTTCCGTAATGGTGGAAGTTTCTAGATTCAGAACCAACAATATGCCAGTGAATTCACCAGATACCCTTCTTTTTGTGTCTATCAGTCAGAATTCAAGTTTGCTTGATTGACTTTGTTATCTATATTTCTTCTCTCCATGTGATGACACATTAGCTTCATTTTATTCCATGTATTAATTAGCAAAGTGAACATGTGCACTTTCTAATGTAGCCCAGAATACTAATGAGAAATTTTAATGGTCTTTCTCTCCTACTGCATAAACATTTTGGAGAATTTGAGAATGACCCTTCTTATAACTCATTAATGGAGACAGATCAAGATGAATAACAAGTTTGCTTGATTTTTAGGCTCTTTGTGTCTGCCTCAATGGAATCTGTCCCCTCTGCTCTCCATGGTAACAGTTTTTGTCTCTGACATCACCAACTGAAAGAGGGCAGGAAGGTTACAAAATCCTATGGGGCTGAAGATGCAGAGCGGATCTGATGGGGAAAGAGTGGAAATAGAATTTAACAAGAGCAAATGATTAACCCTTTTTTCCAGGGCTAAGCAATGGCAAAATGAGAAAACCAAACTGTCACAGTTCCTAGAAGATGTAATAACAGCCTGGTTGGATCCAAGCTAAGGGATATTTTGTGTCCAGCATATTCTTCCCATAGTGGCCAACCATGAGAAGCCCACAACCAAGACATGAGTATAGCACTCTACAGCTTGCAAGGGTTGAAAACTGACATTAGAGCAAGGTAGCAACATCTCTGGCTCTATCCTATACATGAAGTTGTGTCTGTTCAGTAGCTGGTCTGTAGTCCATTCATTGCAGTAGTGCTCTTTCTCGTTGATGGGAAACTCCTGTCAGTGCCTCCCAATTGCACTGCTTTTCCACTTTGGCCCCATTCCCACTGGGCTATAAATCAGATCAAGAATTGGATTATAGGAACATTGTTCCCATTTGAACTTGCGTTCGATCCAACTTTGATCGATTTCTCTAGCTAAAACCCGATTCAGCCATGGCTAACCCAGATTATCCTGTTATCCTGACTGCACTTGTCCAGAGGGTTTTTTTTTTTTTTTTGCAGCTGCCATGTCGGATCCACGGCAAATTAATGGGAAGAACAAGGGTGTCCGAATCGGGGGAGGAGCAATGTTCAAGGGGCTGTCCCGGGGGTGTCACTAACTTTGTTCTTTCCTGGCATTCCCAGCACCATTTCCCCCCGTTCACGTAGCCTTTCCCTGTTGGTGTCTAAAAAAAATTTTTAAGAAGAAAATAACTGGGTTTTTTGGAGAGGGAGGGGGGGAAAAGGAAAGAGGAGAAGGGATATGGAGAAAGGGAGGTTGGCAAAAACTTTTTGTGAGCCGAAAGGAAAAAAAAGAGAGAAAAAAAAACCCTAAACGGGGATCCTGCATCCAGCCTTGTTTCCTTTTTTGAGACAGAAAAGGGATAGCTGGCTGCTGCATATTGGGGTGGTTTGAAGAAGAAGGGTCCCCCTGCTTGAGAGGAGACCTATGGAGGCCAGGAGCCTCTTCACTCAGGCTCTCCTCAGCTTTGTGGAGGCTTACTGGGAAGGATATGCCTCCCCCCAAATCCTCCTGAGGGAGGAATGCTGGACCTGAGGCTCTTGCTCATGAGGAGCCCCACTGGGTTGCAAGTGAGTGCCTCTTTCTACCTTGGAAAACCTGGAGGCTCCCAACTGTAATAGAAGGGCCTTAGGCTGCCTAAACACTCCCCCCCAAAAAAATTAAAGGGAGGAACGCTAAGAAATACAACTCCCTCTCTCTTTATGTACCTATCCAACCCCTCAACTTTTTTTCTCTTCAAATTCCCCACAGAGCTACCCTTCTCTCCCTCTCTTTGCAAATAATAATAATAATAATAATAATAATAATAATAATAATAATAAATATTTGAGTGTGTAAAACTTTATTTTTTTTTAAAAAAAGAAGAAAGTTAAACTGGGTTTTTTGGAGAAGGAGGGGGAAAGAAAGGAAAGAAGAGAAGGGACATGGAGAAAGGGAGGCTGGCGAAAACTTTTTGTGAGTGAAAAGGAAAAAGAGAGAGAAAGGCCCCATACAGACAGGCCAAAATAAAGCTGCTTCGGGTCACTTTGGAGGTATGCTGTTTACATGATGCATGCGTCCTAAGAGTCTGGAAGCTGCACCAAAGCTGTGCAACACTCCTTAGGACTGGATTGTGGCTTTGGTGTGGCTTCTGGACTCTTAGGACACATGCATCATGTAAACAGCATACCTCCAAAGTGACCCGAAGCAGCTTTATTTTGGCCTGTCTGTATGGGGCCAAAGAAAAAACACCAAAACTCTGAATGTGGCTCCTGCATCCAGCCTTGTTTCCTTTTTTGAGACAGAAAAGGGGATGCTGGCTGCTGCATATTGGGGTGGTTTGAAGAAGGGGGGGTAAGAAGAAGAAGGGAGGGATTAGACGTCACTGTGACGTCTAATTGCCTAAGCACTTGATTGACAGCTTAAAAAAAGGTTCCAGAAAGGCAATGGGAATGGGGAACAAAAAAACCCGCGTCCAAATACAATGGAGAAATATCAATGGGAACGAGAACACGGGTCAAGAAAAACTAAGTCCATTTGCTGCCTTTTGTAATGGGAACGATGGACCTGATTCGAATATCACTCGGAAACTTGATCCGATCCAGACTCGCAGCGATATACATCGCTTTATATGCCCAGTGGGAATGGGGCCTTTGAGTCATGTGCAATGAGTCTCTCCTGCTGCAGTTTTGATATGCAGACAGTCACTCCTCCCTGTCCTCTTCTCCCCCTCACTATTCCTAAGCAGGCTGTTTCTTTTCTTTTTAATTTTTCTTTTCTTTCTTTCTTTCTTTCTTTTAACTTAATGAATTGCCATGATTGCACAATTGTGCTAAAAATAAAAATAAATACAAATAAATACAATCCAAAAGGCATACTGGGAAGGGGTTAGGTCAGGGAAGCAGGACTATAGGTCCCAGCATACAAAAGGCAGAGGCTGAGACAGAAGCAGCAGCATCGCACTTTGACATTGCTATGCAATAATAACTGTCTCCAGCCTGGTATGTTTGCCTTTCCTATACAAATGTTTTTGGACACCTCACGAGCCTGGTATGATAGTCCTCAGATCCTTGAGGTAGTCTGTAGCCACCATGATGCCTATGAGTTGCTGATAACCTTCTCTTTCATGGAACAAGAACTACTAAACTGAGCTAGAGTTTGGGGACAGAGGCAGAATCTTGTAGTTGACATACACTGGCTAACGTTACATTATGCTAGCTTATGTACTTTTTTAGTAATTGTGGAAGGAGGTACTCAATAATTCTTTGCTCTTTGCACCACACATATTCATAACCTCAAGTCAAGGCTTTGATGTCTATCCCCATGACCAACCTGTCACCAGTAGGATGAGCATCCAGGTGCTCTTTTCTTTCTCCCCAGATGCAGCTGGGTGGTACCTGGAGCCTCTCACTAACCCCCTCATCCACTGACTGGCCATGAGGATGTACTGGTGAAAGTATGACAAGTTTCACACTTCACCAGCACTGAATTGGATACCTGATTCAGGGGATCAAATCAGAAAACTATAGAGGGAGTAAAGTGGGGCTGCCAACTGAGAAGGCAATCTTGTACCTATTGTCTAGCTTCTGCCAATATTTTGAGTGCTGATCCAGATACAGCTCAAACTGACAAAGAATCAAACTAGATATGAAAGGGGATGTATATTACTAATAATGAACCTGTCTCTCTGACTGTGGGATATTTTTCTGGAGAAGAATGCTTCAGCAATCAG
>NC_056526.1:32204111-32225500 GCF_019175285.1 Sceloporus undulatus
ACTTCTCCCATTGTTTAATCACAAAATAAAGCATTCTAAATCCAGGATACATCGTTGAGAAAAATCATGTGGTATGGCAAGCAGATGTCTTTCACCACTTTGGGAAGCAGTTTTGCAAAAACAAAACAGAACAGAACAAAAACATGTGGAACATATATAGTTTGAGCCTCAGCCTCATCTAGTCTCTATGCAATCCAATAGTCAATGTAATAAAAGCAAATGCTGATCTGCATTATGCCACCCTTATATCTTAGATATGCTGTTTTTATGGTAACCCTACGAAGGAAAGCCCTCCAAGAACCTAGTTATCAACTGCACTGCTCATGTCTTGAAAATTCAAGATTATGACTTTCAATCAATTCACCTTCCTTTTTTACTACTGCCTTTCCCTTTCATGAGCATTAGTTTCTTTCCAGTGAGCCATGTCATCATGCTATGGCCAAAGTATGACAACCTGTTTACTCATCTTGGCTTCCAGGGGGCTTGATCTGTTCAAGGACCCATTTGTTTGTCTTTTTGGCTGTCCGTGGTATCCTCAGCACTCTTCTTCAGCACCGCATCTTAAATGAGATGCTTCCAGTGTGCGTTCAGGCCTGATTTGATCTCTGACACATTCATTTGTCTTTTTAACAGTTGATGGTATCTGTAGAACCCTCCTCTGGTACCATATTTCAAATGCATTGATTTTTCTTTCTGTCAGCTTTCTTCATTGTCCAGCTTTCACAGCCACACATTGTATGTGCTCTCTTTTCCAAATGTTGAAAAGTTACAGTGTAGCACTCACATCAGTTTCCTTTCCTTGAATTAATGCAGTCATTCTCAGATTGTGAGGCAGGACCCCCCCCCCCGGGGGGAGGGAGAGTTGCTGGGGGGGGGGATGTTTCACAACTTGGAAGCCTTGATTCCACCTCTTCCACCATCACTCTTTTTCTGACTCAGATACATTGATTCACATACAGTCTCACACACAAATTTTGTCTCACAAATACATTCAGTCACACTCTTCATTTCTTTTTTACATACTCATATATACACTTGCACATACTTGCATATGCACAAATGATTTACCCCTGACTTATCCCTGATGGGATACAGTCACATTTCGGATTATTACCTAGCATGTGATTTGCCACCTGAGTGAGTACGTATCTCTGAGCATTGTTGCATGTAAGTGTGACTGTGTATGTGTGTGAGACAGTATGTGTGAAATTTACATGTGTTAAGCACTGAATTTTAAAAAAATAAAACTATTCTAATTCTACCAATGTTGTTTCCTTATAAAATGTTAAAATATGAATATACATGAATGTGAAAATGAAAATATGCACACTAAACAAATAAAATATTTTATTCATATACTACATTGATATGGAGGTATGGTGGCCATATGTAGATGTAAAGAGGGTCACAAGATAAAAAGTCTGACAATCACCAAGTTAACAGGTTATTTGAGTTGATTGCATATATACAAATAAAAGATAGATGGAGATGTCTAGCAAATCATCCCTATAAGCAGAAAATCCATTCCCCTAATACAGTATGGAGAAAGTTACTTTTTTTGACAACTCCCACAAGTTGCTTTACCACTGGCCATGCTGGCTGGGGACGTTTGGGAGTTGTAGTTCAGAAAAGTAAACCAACAAAAGTCCCTAATGTCAAAAAACCCAAGATGTAAGAACAAAAAACAAAACTAAAGGGTTCTGACCATGTTGGGTAGGAGCTGAAGCCCAAAACGTCTGGAAGGCCAAAGGTCCTCCACTACTGCTGGGCACAAAGGAACACCTCTTTGCATGTAGCTTGATCCTTACTTTGGCATAGCTTGAACCATCTTTGGCAGAGGACAGTGCCTGAAACCCAGAGCTGTGGATGAGCTAACTGTCAGCTTTGAAACAGGGACCTCTTTCTTGATAAGTGCCAGGTGTAAGTAGTTTTTCCTCCTCCCCATCCAACTAGACATTCCAGCTGCCAGGAAGATCTAATGGTTCCAGCAAATGCCTAGAAGATGGTTCCAGCAAATGCCTAGTAATGCCCCCGCCTTTTTGCTGTCACTTTTTGGGACAAAATGAAGTCTTCTGTAACTTCTGTAACTTCTTCTATAGCATCATTTGATCTTGGTATTTTGGATTGTTTGTTATAAAATCATAAAACTGCCACTTAAATTGGTGAAGGACAAGCTATTTCACAATCATTTAAGAGCTTTGAACAATGTTTAATAGTGGAAACAGAATGAAATTATCCTTGGTCTAAGAACGAGGGGGTTATGAACAAATCCCAACTTTCATTTTGCACCACGCTGAAGGTTATGATGCTCATCTATTGTCCTATGAGCTGCAGACAAAAAAACCTGATAGAATAAGAATATATTTGTATTATTGCTGAAATATTTCTGTTTATGTTCTTTCATTCCAGTTTATAGCAACCCCAAGGCAAACCTATCACAGGGTTTTCTTGGTAAGTTTCTTCAGAGGGTGTTTGCCAATGCCATCCTCTGAGTCTGAGAGAGTGTGACATAGGTTTATGTGGTCAAGCTGGGTTTTGAATCCTGTTCTCCAGAGTCATAGTCCAAGACTGAAACCACTACACAATTCTGGCACATGTCAAAATGTTCTATCATTTGCTATGGTGTTTTGTGGAAACTGCTGAAACCTCAGCAAACCAGATAGCCCCATGAGCCACTTACTTTCCTTCATGGTTGCTGCTAGTGAGAAGACCCACCTGGTCATGTGGGTGCAGCCAGGCATCCTGTTACAATGTCAGATGTGGTGACAGGGGTCTCCTCACTAGCAGCAATGGTGGAGAATGGTAAGGGATGTGTGGCAGTAGCAAGACCATGGGTCAGTGGTGGGCAGGCATATTATCACCTACCCTTCCCTGCACCCTCCCAGGGACCAATCTAGGTTGGGATCTGGGCCAGGATAGCATAGCCTTGGCTCATGCTATCCTGGCTCATCTGCTCAGGGCGAATATTAAAATCACAGGCCTACATTCTGTCTGATATGTTGTCAATTGGGATGGTACTGAGGGATTTCAGTGCAGGCAATGTATTCACCAGTGGTGGACAAAGATCAATAAAAGACAAGTAATAAAAATTTAACTCCATTAGCAGCAGAAAAGTATCTTCTTTTGAAACCCAGCTATCCCTGTAAAATATCCTTTCCCTGTTTTTCAGAATGGAATTTGTAGAGACATCTCCTAGCTGTAATATAAGACATATTATTATGAAAAGGAGGATTGCAGCTGGAAAACAAAATTGGCTGGGAACTTGTGGAAACTTCATGTCCATATTTTTTAAATGTGAAATGAACTCTCTCCAAGAAACTTCATTTTTAAAATATTTAATATTTTTAATATTTAAAACCAATAAAAGGATATGTTATTGTTTTCTTCCTCCAAGTCATTTCCGTCTTATGCTGACTCTAAGGTGAGCCTATCACAGGGTTTTCTTGTCAAGATTTGTTCAAACCACTATCCCACACTATCTTGTCAGTCAAAAGGTTTCCATTACAAGATTTCAAAGTATCTTCAAATGTTTGCTCATGTGCCTCACTGAAATTAATCTACTCCAGTCACCCCTCTAAATTTCCTTGTGTCAACTTCAGGCACTCTGCAGAACATATGAAGGCTAAAACAGAGAACCAGAAGCCAAACTATGAACACTGCCACTGCCCTCAATGCCCTTTTATGTGCTGGACCCAACTGCTCAACGTCTCTGCATTTAGTCGGGAGGTCTGAACAGAGGTTGCATTCGGAGGCTGAAAATGTTGTTCTTCTGGATTGTCACCCATATAGCATGACCAGTTCTACTTGCATTTAGTTCTATATGGAGCCCTGGTGGCGCAGTGGTTAAATGCCTGTACTGCAGCCATTCATTCAAGACCACAAGGTTGCGAGTTCAAGACCAGCAAAAGGGCCCAAGCTCGACTCAGGCTTGCATCCTTCCGAGGTCGCTAAAATGAGTACCCAGACTGTTGGGGGAAAATTAGCTTACTTGCTGTTCACCACTATGATCTTTGGAATAGCGGTATATAAATAAAACAAATTATTAATTAATTATTATTATTATAGGTTTTGTCAAGAGAATGTAAATGTGATGTTCTATCATGTGACTTCAAGCCTGGTTAATTGATTTAGACCCAGTTAATTTGTAGTAGGGTTCAGTCCAATGAACTATAATTGATTAGAACACAGAATAAGATGGGACAGTTTTCTACATGCTTGATTTCTACATACAGTTTTCTACATAAAGTCAGCCCTCTTTATCTACAGAATTTTTATCCATGGATTCAAGCATCCACAGTTTGAATATATATATTCCAAAAAGCAAGCCTTGATGTTGTCATTTTATACAAGGGACACCACCCTACTGTGCCATTGTATGTAATAGGATTTGGGATTTAAGCACCCACAAATTTGGGTATCCACGGCGGGGGGGGGGGGGGGGGTTCCTGGAACCAAACCCTAGTGGAAACCAAGGGCCCACAGTACAACTAGGCAAAGAAATATGTCCCACAAGATTTATTCCCCACAGGATTTATTCCCCAAAGTGCAGAGTTTTTATGATGTCACCAACTTGCATGTTTTCTGTTGTAATGATCACTCCTTCTTCAAATAATTCTTTCCAGAGCCAACTGCAATGCATGTTTACACAGTCACAATGTAAGTTTAACGCATCTTCCTTACACATAAGTAACAATGGGGCAGCAGCCTTAAGCCATGGATGTGCTTTTCCCCCCACAATAGTTTAACTCTTGCCAATTATTATATTGTACATTAGTTCCAAAAGTAACCCATAGGTGACCTTTGGCAAGTCACATGTTCTCAGCCTCTGATGATGGCAACAGCAAATAACTTTTGAAGAAATTTGCCAAGTAAACCCCATGATAGGGTCACCTTAGGGTCTCCGTAAACGACTTGATGGCACATAATAACAACATGGCCCCTTTGACCATAAAACAAAACAAAACAAACAAAAAAACCCAGCTTCATTTATATACTGCTTCATACTGAACTAATAGTGTCTAAGCGGTTTATAACTGTAAGCTAACCATGGATCCATATCCATTCTGCCCAATTCCAGCCTATTTCCAGCCCAGGGTTAATGGGCTGCATCGTCCAAACAGGATAATGCAAGGTTAGGGGGAACATGGGCCTTTTGGCCCATGCAGACACCTTTTTCTCCTGTATGATTTTTTAACATCTTTGCTGATGAAAAATCCAGTGGGAAGCTTCAAAAGCTTGCATAATGTATTTTATGCTTTGGAGTCACCCCAAAACAGTATCACTGTGTGTTGATTTTTTGTTTGTTTGTTTGTTTGCTACATGGCCCATACATCTACAACGAATAGATATATATTATAGTGAAACTTGATAAAGTAATTTCAGCCTGATAAAAAAATATTATCAACTTTTGGCAACCTTACTGTGTGAAGCATTTTTGACACAACAATGACATCCACCCACCAAATTTTGCTTTTTAAAAGGGGAAAAATCTCTATTATTTGTTGTTTCTTTTCCCACTTAAAGATATTTCTGTATATATAACACTAGAGGGGATTAAAAAAACTTTTTAAACTTTTAAACTACTTTTAATATGGCCATGTACTTTTATCTTCATTACTATGTTTTAAATGTGTCTTAATAAGGATGACTTATTTAACTTTTAAAAAATTATTATAGATTTTTAGCTATACTTTGTTTTAAGCTATGGTTCCATGCTGGAAAAAGGGCAGGATATAATTTAAATAAATAAACAGAAAAGCAATAATGTTGGCTGGGGCTATGTGAATTTGGAAAGTTGTACTATCAAAAATAATATTTCCAAGTTCTGATCCAGAGACTTCAGATTTTTGCAGAGCTGTTTATAAGTAAGCCTCATTGACCAAGTAAATACATATAGATGTGGCCTGTGTCTATTTCAGCAAAGGGTGCACTGTACAACACTGTTAAATAATATACGGGGACGGTTAAAAGCATTGTACAGGGATTACAAACCCTTTTCCAGGGCCAAACTAAATGTGACATCTGGAAATCTATGAGTGGTTGTTATGTTCTTTCATAGAACTTTAGTACCAGCTGCTAAATGTATATATTTATTAATTGTATTCAAATTCTTCCCTGTATCACAAGATCTCAGCATGAAATATGGATAAATACATTTCAGAAACAATGAAGGGGTAATACCATGGGGTATCTTTTGAACAATCTAAAACATGTTAACCAATTTAACAAATAAATTAAAGCAGTTTATAACCTGTACACATTTGGGTTCAAATGTTAAACCATAAAAACTTTGATAAAAAAGTCAGGCACCAAACTGGCATCAGAAAGAAGCCAACTGTGGAATCGATTGGCCTCCAAGGGGAGGGCATTCCACAACTTGCATGCCACAGCTGTGAAGGCCCTCTCCAATATCCTTATACAGCATATCACTCCCACCAGTTGAACACAGAGGAGGACCCCTCCAGAAGACCTTGGTACTTGGGCAGGTGTGTATGGCAAGAGAGATGCTCCTTCAAAATATCAAAAGTGTGCCCTACCCACTTCTGAAAATTATTACTATGGGAAAGTGGAATAGACATTGACCATTCCACTGCACACCATTTTATAAATGGAAATTCTCTTATCCACTGCCCTCCAAGCTGCTAATTGTTCTTGCAGAAAACGATTCATGTAGTATATGCATGACCTGTTTTTAAAAATAAGACAGCAATAATGTCCAAATTCTCCTTCACCATCAGCACCAGCTGTCTGGCCAGTTTATGGCTCACTCCTTAATTCAGGGATATATCTTCTCAGTCACCTTTATCTGACCACCAAGAAACATGGTTCCTCTAACAGGACTTTACCGCATCAAAAAACTGCAGGATCTGTACATTCAAAGATGTATGTTTCCATCTCTGTCTCTTGTTCTCTCTCTCTCTTTTAGGCTCTTCTCATTCACTTCAAGCTTAATCCCACCGAGAATTTTCCTGCAGAAAAAAAGAACATTATAACAAGGGAGGTTTGGGCTTGCATGCTTTCACTGATCCAAAATTATATAACTCCTAAATAAATCTCTTTTCAAGACTACAGTGTTCCTATTATTCAGGTTCAAACGAAGAACTGAAGGAGGCTTTATAGGAAGCAAATGTTCAGAGGTAAAATTTAAAAGTATAATAAGGTCACCAGCTGTAGGGTCATTAGGGAAACATCTGCTTTAAACTCGTCTAGGAAATTCATAGCAAATTATTACTGTGATATTTTCTGCCCTGGTCACATTCTAATAACATATGGTTTGGATGTTCTTTCTCTTTATTTTCATCATGCATGGCCTAACTCTTTACTGCCACATGATGTTACACTTGGCACAAGTTATAAAACTTGCAGAGATATGAGAGTCATTTCCAGAATTTGTTAGCCAGTTTCAAAAAACGCTGCTCACCTCACTCACGTTTCCAGAATCCAGTTAGAGCTTCATGATCATTCAATTAAACGCTGTTGAAGACCAGAGGCACTCAAGGTCACTCAGGTAATGGAGTGGAAGACAAAGCAGGCAGCTCAATACAGAGCTTTTATGTGGGCTGCAACATGACCACTGTGAGTTGGCGACATCACAACCATGTGACTTTTGGCCAGTTGTACAGTATCATCCTTCTCACAAGGGTTACACTGAAGCTAAATTCCCTGCAGTGTCAGAGAATTAAGGAAACAGAGATATCTGGTACAAGGTCTAAATACTAGTCAGTATATATTTGCAATGTTTCAGGCTGTGTCTACCAATTACTGTACATTGTTAAACACCATTACCAGCATTTAGTGGATCAGTAAACACCTTAATTGAATGATCTGCCAGGATAGGTAGGAAACAAACAACAGAAAAAGAGCTGCAAGCTTTAGTCAGTCCAATCAATTCAATCAGTAGATTGGTCAACTATAAATTCAATTAATGAGCCAATTGGGCAGAATTCAAATAGAGATGCATAAGGAATAACATGAAGCTCCCAAGCTTCAGGGCTTGCAAAAAGGGGGGATCCAAGCCTCCAATTTCTCTCTCTTCCCTGCCTTCCCCACAACTTTCCCAAGGCTCACAGAGCAGTATTAATGTATTGACCTATATACAAGTCGACATAGGATTTTGGAGCCTATGAAATAATCTGAACTATAAGGAAAGATAGTTATTATGACAGATGTCATGTAAGGAGGAGGATTAGTAAATATAAATTAATTTACTGCAATCAGTGAAATGCACAAGTTATTTTAAATGGGCGATGGGAGTAAGGATAATTTTTGTGTAATTTGTGTATGTTTATATGTATTTTGTTATATGTTTTGTTTATGTTCATATTGTCTGTTTTGCTATTTGGTTTTGGTTTTCAACTGGAAAAATAAAACATATTATTTGAATAACAACAGCAAAATTCCCTCCTGTACACAACCCTTAAAGGTACAGGAGATTTGATCAAATGGGCAACAGATATAGGAAAGGTCATTGATATGCAAAGTTGGGAGTACGCAAGGAAAAGGGTGGCAAAGTTTACGAAATCACAAGACTTAAAAGAAAAGCAATGGAAAATGGAAATGAAATGGTACCTGACCCCAGCAAAAGTCACAAAAATTTAAAGAACAGATTCAAATAACTGTTGGAAGTGTAAGAAAAATGTCGGATCTTGGTTTCATATGTGGTGGTGCTACATATTGGAAGAAAATTCATGAGGTAATATAGCAAATTTTTAAAGTTAAATTTTCATTTAAACCGGAATTTTATCTATTAAATATGATAAATAGAATAGATCCAGTTGTGGAGAGGAAATACTGGAGAGTTTTATTATATATGGTCTCAGTGGCCAGACTTTTATTAGTCAGAAAATGGAAAGACTCTGAAATACCTACAATTGAGGACTGGCTTTTAAAATTGTTAGAAATGAAAGAAATGGACAAATTGACGGCCCTTATAAACCCAAAAGATTTGGAGTTAATTAACAGAGTGGTCACCCATACTGAGTGCAAGATGAACTGAAAGAACTTTCTTGATCAACAAATAAGAAGAGGAAGTATAAGTATAAGTTACAATAGTGTGAATAAGACATTATTCTTTTTATTTCAGAAAGAGAGCAGAAATATATAATGAGGATTAAGTAGAATAAGACATTAATATTACTGTTGAATGTTAAGATGTTTTATTTTTAAGGGTACTTTGGAAATAAATAATTTTGATATGACAAAGGACATGACTAAGATTATGCTGTTTTTGTATTTTTTAATTATATGTAAATGTATTTTATAAATGAAAAATTATTTTAAAAAAAATACAGGTACAAGAGATTTCTCCAAGATTTCAGTCTGGCCAGCCCTACTGGGAACCCTAGCCATGACAGTAAAATTATCAGGTGGTCATGTAGTACAAGCATGTTTTTCCTGGGCTAGCCGAAGACATTATGGTGTCTAAGGTAGAGCACCCTAAGTTGGGGAACTTATAATTTGGTGAGCCTTTGGTGTTATTTTAAAGGCAGCTGAGGCAGGAAAGAACAGAGATCTGAATTACCATCCTTGGTACTAAATAACTAAATCCAATGGCTAGTCCCAACTAGAGTAAACATGTTGAATCAGTCAGATATGCATAAGTACTGAACTAGCTATTTCCCATGGGTTCAATGAGTTTACTTTAGTTTGAGCTAACCAAGGAATTTAGATCTCTATAGGTGTGGGTATGATTTTGCCTTTCTCTCCAAAAGTGGGACTCAAAGCATAGAAATAAGTATAATTTTAAAAATGTGAAACAGATTTTATTTTTTAAAAAAACTTTTAAAGAGCAGTTGAAAGCAACTCATGAAAAAAGAGAGAAGCTTGCATCTACACACTGTCATGCAGTTTGACTGTCAAAGGTAAAGGAGGAGGAGGATGTCGTCATAGTTTGCAAACTGTCTGCAAACTAATAGTGGAAGAATAAATTGAAATTTTATCATTTCAAATCAGTTGCCTGAGGCAGTTGCCTCATTCTACCTAGTTTTAGGCTGAGGAGAAGTGATGACAATTGTACTAATATATGGTGAGGTACTGCAAGTATTTCATAAAATAGGAGCAGAGAACCTCAGGCTCTGAACTGAATTTGGCTGTCCTGGGGCTGAAATCCAGCCCACTGGGAATCCCAGAAGGCTAAATGTCATTTCTTATAATATTATCATTTTATGGTTTACCAGATTTTGTTTGAGTTTTTGGCCTATTCTGAAAGGTTGACATACTTTGTCTAAGCCTTGGCATTAAGAATTTTTAAGGCTATGAAAGATAACCCAAATGAAAGAGAGTAATAGGGCCTTATCACATGAGGGATTTTGCAGCTCAGATCCGGAGTCACTGCGGGTCCAGCCATGTGTATTCACGTTATAACGTGATGTATTATCAAACATGATTGCTTTCTATGGGGGGGGGGGGTTTGTTCCGAGGCGGATCCACAGTCAATTCGGAGTGACTCCTCATTTTTGTGAATTCGGTAACAAGCGAATTCACAAAAATTGTTTCCAAGCTCACTTCGATTTCAGTTCGAATTGGTCTGGAGTGGAAGATCACCCCGATCTCGCCTCCAGTGACCCCCTGCCACCTGTCCCATTATCCCCTACCTGCTCCTTCACCCCGATCTTGCCCCCAGTGACCCCTGCGACCTGTCTCATCATCCCCTGCCTCCTCCTTCACCCTGATCTCACCCACTCTGGCACCCTGCCACCTGTCCCATCATCCCCTGCCTGCTCCTTCACCCCGATCTCACCTGCTCTGGCACCCTGCCACCTGTCCCATCATCCCCTGCCTGCTCCTTCATCCCGATCTCACCCGCTCTGGCACCCTGCCACCTGTTCCATCATCCCCTGCCTCCTCCTCCACTCCGATCTTGCACCCAGTGACCCCCTGTCACCTGTCGCATCATCCCCTGCCTCCTCTTTCACCTCCATCTCTCCCCCAGTGACACCATCTCACCTCCTCTGCTACCCTGCAACCTGTCCCATCATCCTCTGCCTGCTCCTTCACCTCCATCTCTCCCTTAGTGACCCCCTGCGACCAGTCCCATCATCCCCTCCCTGCCCCTTCACCCTGATCTTGCCCCCTCTGCCACCTGTCCCATCATCCCCTGCCTGTTCCTTCACCCCGATCTCATCCCCTCTGGCACCCTGCCTCCTTCTTCACCCCAATGAGGGATGACAGCTAAGGAGGGGGCAGGGAAGGATGACAGCATCCAGAGCCCCACTGAGCATGTGCAAGGGTGCCAATTCGAATCATTGAATCCCTCTGGTGTGGTAATACAATGTGCACTCACTCCGCTTTGCCCAAGTAGAGATCACAATTTCATTCCTCAGGTATGATAATACATCATGTGAATTGCCTTGGATCCGAAGTGACTCCGCTCCCCCCCCCCTCACTTCGAACTGGAGCTCCTGTTTCATGTGTGATAAGGCCCATAGACTTTATTAATCAATGGTGGTGGAAGTTTTAGTATGTGAGTTGGGGATAGAAGCTGATAGACTGAATATGAGTTAAGAAGAGAAAGACCAGAGAAGGGACTGGAAAGAGAAGGTAGAAGGTAAAGAAAGTGAAGAAGGTATGAGTAGGTATGATTGGAGAATGAGAGATAAGTGAAGAATGAGGAAAATGAAGAAAGATAGAGAATATAAAGTAGAAGATAAGGAAATTGGAATGGTAGATGTAGGGTCGAGGGATAAGGAAAGTTTAAGGGAAGCGTTGAAGTTTGGTTTATTTTTCTGAAAGTTATAGGAGTGGGTAGCTGATTTAAAAGAGGGTTAGAAAGAGATGTGAGATAGTGTTGATTTGACTGAAGAACTTCTCTGAGCAAAGGACATCAAACAAACAAATATACTATTTAATCTTTTGGAGTGTTTGTGTGCTAGGGTTTAAGTATGTGTGTTTGTTTCTTTTAAAACTCAATAAAATTTATATTAAAAAAGAATTTTTTAATTAATTTTTTTTCTCCACCTTACATTCCAGCACATACATATATACATTGATTTTTTTAAAGAAAGGCAAATGTACTTACATGAGTATTTATCTAAATCTACCCAATTCGTACTCAAAGATACTCAAGATTACACTTCCAAAGTTGTTGCATTAGAACTCTTAATCATGAAAAAAAAATAGTTATTTACTAACTCTTATTGATTCTCTTAAATATACTGCTTAGATGACTAATGTAAAAATCCTTCATTTCCACTGAATTTATTTCATTTATTTTTGGAAAAACGAAAATTATCTCCAAATAAATATATAATTCTCCCAGTGAATTCTAACCCTATCTATCTTTACATACATACATACATACATACATATATATATATATATATACAGTGGATCCTTGTTATACGCTGGGGTTTGGTTCCAAGATCCCCCGTGTATAACAAAATCCATGTATGCTCAAGTCTCATTAAGTATAATGACACAGCAAAATAGTGTCCCTAATAAAAAATGGAACATCAAGGTAAATTTATACTTTTTTGGAACATTTTCAAACCGTGTATGCTTAAATCCGTGTATAAAAAATCCGTGTATAAGAAGGACCGACTATATATATATAATCTGTATTAATCTCTACAACAAGACCTAATTAAAGTTAATGTTACATTTTTCATCTCTTCTATCACTCCTGGTTACCCCACCAGCTCACTCTATTAGAACTGTCCATTTGTTTTCTGGATTTTCAAATTGAAGATATTTAATCCAAGGTTGCCATTCTTCGCAAAATCTTTGTACAGATTGATGTCTTGTTATATAAGCTAATTTGTCCATTTTGAAAAAGTCAAATATTTTCAGTTTCCATTCTTCAATCAATGGTATTTCATTTTAAAAAAAGAATTTTTTAAGGCTAAAGCAGGATGATATTTTTGGTGCTACCCTTTTGTCTTTAGCCACAACTTCTACTGAGGAACTTCTCTGAGACCAAATTTGCCCCCACAGGCTGAAAGACAATCCTCATACTTGCCATAAATGAAAACATATATTGCTTCTTCAGAGTATGAAATCTCCAAAGCTTGAAAATATTATTTTTAACTCCAACTCTCAGAATCCACCAGTTGGCTGGGCAAATCCAAGAGGTGGAGTTGAAAAAGTTTTTAAAGATCAAGCTCTGTCTGGAAATAAAAAGTTGCAAAGATACCAGGGTGGTGACGATGGGGCTATTGGCATCCACCCAGAATTTAATAGCGATGGGAATGGAAAGTAGAGGAGAAGGGCCAGGACTCCAGTAATGATTTATGATGTCTTGTGTCTCCCCTTTCCTATAAAATGTACAAAATTTGTCTTTCTTTTCTGGGCTTTTTTCCAGTTGCTGTTTTACAATTTCCATTTAAAAACCCAAAAATGTCATTGTAATGAGATGGTACAATTTTACTGTATGTGTATGTGTGTGCAATGGCAACATGATAAAATGGTACTTCTTCCTCACAACATGAAACATTTTATTCCAATTCTGACAGGGGAGAAGGGAAAGAAAGGCATATGGTATAAATGCAGTCTTTAAAACAGATACAATTCAGTTGAGTGCCCTGGTTCAACTTCCCAAAGAACTGAATGAGATTTGTGGGGAAAAAAATAAATTATTGGCCACTTTCCATTCATTTCCCAGGTAGCATTTGCAAGAGAAGACCTGGATGATTGGGACCTTGATTAGGAGGATTTTATTTCAGCAGATAGTATTTCATTCTCAAATGCCTGAATCTCTGTCCATCCTCTCTACTCTTTAAGTCATGCCCATTTATTCCTGGAAAGCTTCACTAATAAAACCAAATGAAAAGAAGCAGCGCTAATATGACAAGTACCTACCAATTTAACTGCGAAATGTATGAGGCATTACAACTATCAGTGTAAAACATAGTCTTTTTATGAGTAATTGTGGTATTCAAGGAATTTAACACTTGTTTGACTTCTGATCCTACCATTAAGTCTCTGTCCCTGAAGTTCTAAACTTAAATTTCACAGAACAGGAAAGATGTCAACATTAGTTCTCCCTGTTAGATTTTTGCTCTCCCAAGAGTGTGTTTTGTAATAGATTGGTTCTCAAACACTGCTAATATTTAACCCTCTGATTATGAAATAATTGTTCAGGAATGCACCGTGAACATGCTCAGAATAAGATTCTGAATCATTTTGTTATTTAATAATAATAATAATAATAATAATAATAATAATAATAATATTTATTTATGTTTCCCTGTCTCTCCCGGTGGATCAAAGCGGAGTTACAGACTCTAGCAAAGACCTGTTTTTAAAATTTATAGAATAGTGTAATGTTTGCAGCAGATCCATTCGTGGAGGTAGGCCAGGTTTGTTACAATGTCCTGGACTTAGAGTGTGTCGTTTACACTGGCAGTATGCCCTGATCTGACCACAATAGTGACCACATACATTGGATTGAATCCAGTGTGATGCTGTGTCATTGTGCACATGGGCCAAGTGAGCCAATACTGCATTGGGACCATTTCCCTTGGTGCCACCTCCCCTGCTGCCTCACCAGCCAAGTAGCTCCCTGAAAGACCTTAGTCATCGCCATCATTTCTGCTGAGGTCAGATAGGACTCCTCACACAAGGACCATGATGTCTCTGTTCTGTTGTTGAATGGATGGTCTCAGGGTGTCTATATAATTAACGATCCATTGTCTGTTGGGAAACCCCCCTTGCCCTGGGTAATTTTCATTTGCATTTGCTGGGTCTTTATTTTGGTGTTTTTCAGGACAGGTAGTCAGACTTTGTTCACTTTAAGGGTCTTGTCTTTCTTGTTGAAATTGTCCAGGTGTTAATGGATTTCAATGGCTTCCCTGTGCATTCTGACCTGATAGTTGTTGGCATGGTCCAGAATTTCAGTGTTTTCAAACATCATTTTATGTCCAGGATGGTTTATAATATGATCTGCTACTGCTGATTTTTCTGGCTGACCCAGTCTTCAGTGTTTCTCGTGTTCCTTGATTTGCATTTGAATACTGCATTTGGTGGTCCCTGTGTAGATTTGGCCTCAGTGGCACAGTATGCAGTACACTCCTGCAGCTGTGAGAGGGTCTTTCCTGTCCTTTACTGAGCTCAGCATTTGCTGGATTTTCTTGATTAGTCTATAGACCATTTGGAGGTTGTGTTTCCTCACCAGTTTCTCTATTCTGTCTTTGATTCCTTTGATGTATAGCAAAAATACTTTCCCTTTTGGTGGTTGTTTGTCTTCACTCCTGTGCGTTTTTCTGGGTCTGGCAGCCCTTCATTTGCAAATGCAAATGAAAACCACCCAGAGCAAAGTGGGGGGGGGGGTTCCCAGCACTGATAACTCAAATTTTGCACATTAATTTTCAAAGAGGAAACCATTGCGGCTCAATGTCTCTGACCTGTGCTCTTTATAGTGATTTTTTTCTGATAGTTTCTGAAATTCTGGATCCCAAACAGGGGCACACACTAAACTGCCTGGACAAGGCCTTATTTAGAATACATTTGTAACCAAAGCAGTCACGCTTGCTTACTTCAAGTTGGTTTTTTAAAAAGAAAAATCCCTTTAGGACTATAAAGAAAGCCGCTTGTCTGTCAGTTGCATAGTAAGGAAATCAAAGCTCTGAGCAATCAAGTGAAATGAACAATCATTCATGGCTATCACTTATCTTGTTCTGAATCTAATTCTCACTTTCAGAGACATGGGAATCTACTTAAAATATTATTGAGCATTGCTACACTTTATAATGCAGCCGTGTTTAACAAAGTCCCAACAGCTCTTTTCCCTTTTTCAAAGGGAGGGCTGTTTTGTGCAGCCATCCAGGCGGCTTCATTTATATGCCTCATGTCCTGAAGCCACCTGGAAGCCAGCTTCAAGCCATCCGGCTGCCCAGATGTGGGCCAGCTTCTGGGCTCTCCAGCAGGCAGTGTTCATACACCACACTCCACCAGAGCACCTTAAAGCCAGGTTCCAGCTGTGGCAGGGAGGGAAAAGCTGGCTTTTTACTAGCCGAAAAGGAGCAGCTCTTTGCCCCTCCTTTTTCAGCTGGTTTCAAGGCGGATTGGGGCCATGGTATGTGGCAGATTCAAGCCGCCCCTTCAGGGCCATCTATTTTAGCCCTCGGGTCTTTGCATCACTAAAAGAAGTGTAATATTTGGCTGTTTGCTGTTCCCAGTAGCATTTCCTGCCTTTTAGTTGTTTTACCACATCTCTTCGTTTGAGGAGTAGAAAACATTGTGTGTGTATATGTGTGTGTGTGTGGGGGGGGTGTTTCAAAGGGGGAAAGTGGACTGATGACAAATTCCACCCAAATTCTAGGCCCATAAAGGTATTAGTATTTCTGATTTCTCTGAATGGATGTGAAAGTTGGAAGGAACAAAACCAACTCATTTGAAACATGGTGCTGGAGATGAGTTCAATGGATACCATGGAGCATAGATGTTATGGACTGCTAAAAAGAGAAATTAAAGGATCCTTGAGCAAATAAAGTCCAAGATCTCCCTAGAAGCCAAGATGACTCAACTGAGGCTGTCATAGTTTGGACATACAGTATCATGAGACGATTTGACTCATTTGAAAAGATGATAATGCTTCAGAAAGTGGAAGAAGTAGAAAAAGAGGGAGACTGCACTACAGTTGGATTTGTTCTCTCAAGGAAGCCACAACCCTTAGTTTGTAAGAGCTGAGCAGGACAGTTGATGATTGAGGCTCCTGATAGGGTCACCACAAGTGAACGTTGAGTTGACATCAAGTAGCAAGAACAACATAGGTAATGATAACAACCTGCACTTTCCTCTGAAATGGTTGGTTGATCTATTAAGATGATGAATTATCCTTGGTTTGATGGCTGCTCTTCCTATAGCTGTTCCGGGTTGTTCGGGAGTTTTCTGGTGCCAGCCCTCTACCTGGAATAGGGTACAGCATCTAGATGGTTCCTAAAAATCTTAGAGGAGCTGGAGGAGTGAAACCCACAAACCCAATAATGGAGTTACCATCCCTATGGCAAAGGATCTCCTGGAAGCCCTTGACTTTCCTTGTTCTCTTTTTGAGCAGGATGAAAGTTGACATTGATTTATAAATGAAAAGTCTCCATCAGCAGCATCACTAGTCTTGGCACCCGGGAGGGGGGGGGGGGGGGGGGGGGCAGTAGCGGCAGTCTGCCCTGTCCCCCTCCAACTGCCTTGCTCACCTATTCCCCTTCCATGCTGCCCCTCCATCTCTGCTGCCTTGGCTTCCTCCATTGTGAAGAGAGCCAGAGAGCACTGAAGAAGGGACAGACACTGGGTGCACCAACACACACACACACCACAGCAGGAGGAGGGCTTGACCAGGTGTCATCCCTTCTGTGAGGTGTCCCCTGATGTGGTTTCCATCCTGCACTCCCCTAGTCTGTCTTCTGGAAAACATTTAAGGCCAATCAAAAAGTCTTGGTTCTTAAAACATAAAATGCCTCTGTTTCCATCCCATTTCGAGATTATGGGAGTTACAATCCAACAAATCTGAGGTAACCAGGTTGGGAAAGCCTCCTTAGGATTAGCTTCTTGGAATCTGTCTCTCTCCACATTCAGTGCCACAAAGAAAGAATCCTATTCCTTGGGAAAATGCAGCAGAAAAGCTGTCAAAAGTGCCTTGCAGGGGCGGCTTTCTACATTGGTGTGTGAATGCTTTAGCAAACTAGGACTGATATAAGAAGCAGCAAGGACCTCAAAAACTGTGTGTGCTTTGAATGCAAAAGGTCCTAGCTTCAACCCCTAGCATCTCTCTCTCTCTCTCTCTCTCTCTCTCTCTCTCTCTCTCTGACACACACACGCAACAGGTTATGAAGAAGAGTCTGCCTGAGATAATGGAGATTTAGGCAATCCTAGGCTTGAGGGGCAAATAGTCTTTCCTGATGTAAGTGGAGCTCAGTTAATTTACATATTTGTTTGGTCTACAACTCCAACCCTGAAAATTTGTTATCCTGGCTGGGGAATTTTGGCCACTGTAATTCCACCTTTGGGTAGAAAGTAGTCTTCATAAGGAATCCCAATGCATGCAATTGTGATAAACAGTATATTCTTTTGTTTTATTTTTTATTTACCTAAGATATTTTTACACCACCTTTCAACAAAAATCAATTGCCCAGGACATTTTATAAGGTTAGCTGGATGGCGCACAGGCTGACCTTGTTTAGTGGCATCACTGAACTGAGAGAGGGGGCCAAGGAGTTAGCTATGTTATACCATTGCAGAAGAGGCAAGGGGGAGAATGTGCTACTAACTGGAGGTATTCATCAAGGTCTTTCCCACATGGTAGTTGCCTTTACTGGTTTTATTTATGACTGAAAATGCTTATGCTCTGCATCTCACAGAATCCACAAAGTAGCATCATTACAATTTTTTTTAAAAAAACTAAAACAATTTAAAGTATCAAGAGCTGTGAGAAAGCAATAAGAAAAGGAAAGGGAAGGTCTTGTGGAAACTTTAAGCTTAATTAATTTATTTCAGCAGAAGCTTTTTGGGCTACAGCTCACTTCAGTGGGATTTTCTTCCAGAAAGGGCAGCATACATTTATAGCCTAAAAGAGACGAAATAAAAGATAGAAACAAGTAATTAGCCATTATCTCAAATGTCCTTGAATAGTATGGCCTGAATCTCCTGTCTAAATGGTATTAATGAGGGCAAGAGGGCATGAGCAACATTTGCTCAGGCCCTGGAAATGACAGTTTTGTTTTTAGACTTTAAAATGGCATTGGCTTGATTTGCTATGGCATCACATACTATATGTGAATTTAGTCTTATTGCTGCCAAATTGCAGCATATAAATCTTCCTTAGAAATGCTGCTGGTTCATTCACTTATCATGACCTGCTGACTCCTTCTCCTATTGTTTTGCTTTCTTTTTTATGTGCAACACTTTACCTTTGTTTTTAGTGAGCTACATTCCATTGCTACCTAGCCAACATCTTATTTCATGTCATTTTGTTTGTTGTAGTCGATGTGCTGAAATATGTAAAGGTGTTCTCAATTTTGTGTCACACTTACATTTGATGAGTGCTTTCAATCTATTGCTGAGCTCTTCCTCCTGAGTCTGTCTTCCCACCTTACCTTCATTTCATGCTGTTTCTCAGGAGTTGCAGTGTATTATCAAGGTGGCACTCAGAGCAGAAAATCTATTCCTTCCATTGCACATTTTTTTAAAAACACGTTAAACATTGCCTTCCGAGCTAGCTTATTAGAGTTCTCACAGTAGAGGATTCCCAAGTTTTCTGGCTTTTCATAACAGGCTATCTTAACAAAATGTCCGGATAACATGCAGGGCAGACCTTGCCTTTAGGCAGGATCATGCACCCACCTCAGGAAATAGAGTAGAAGTGGTGGCGAATTGCACACCTGCCAGAAGGGTGCCTGCAGAATCTGCAAAGAGCTTCCCTAACAAAAATGATCAATCTACAGTTCTCCCAGTCAGCTGTGGTTGCCAGGTAAGCAGCATCCCATTCTCTGAGATTTCTAAGCCAGAATGTAAGACTCTGGAGCTTACCACAGTGCAGTCTTATGATGCTGCTATTCAGCTTTAACTGCTCTGGCTGCCTCTTGTTAGATTCTGGGATTTGCAGATTAGGGAGGAGCATTTAGAATTTTCAGTTCTTAGGCCTCACTGAACTATAAACCCCAGAATGCTACAGGAGGCAACCAGAGCAGTAAAAGTAGAATAGTAACACTATAAGAGTGTAGGATGGTAAGACACAATGATGTACCCAAGTCTTTTACTCCAAGTCTCAAGTCAAGTCTCAGGTCTGTACCTTCAAGTCTCAAGTAGAGTCTCAAGTCCTTGCAAAGTATTTTCAAGTCAAGTCTCAAGATGAATCTCAAGTCTGGAAGGCAACATTAATAGGGGGGGGGGGGGAAGCAGATGGTGCATGTATGTCATAAGGAAACAACAAATGTGTTAGGCAATGGGTTTGAGGTGAGGTTTGAGGTCTGCTTAGCAGGTTGTTCTTGCCGCACATCAGAGTAGACTTCTAAAGCTTTTCAAAAGCTTTAGAACAGGGGTAGGCAACCTTTTTGAGCCGGAGGCTGAGTTGCTGTCCCTCAGACAACTGGGGGGGGGGGGGGGGCGAAGCCAATAAATAAATAATTAAAAAATTAAAAATAAATAAAATAAATAAATAAACCGGGACAAATGTAGGACAACATTTTCAAATGGTGGACACTTTTTTTTAAAAAGTGGAGGACACGCAAAAAAAATTGCTGATTTTTTTTAAAAAATGTTAATATAAATGCATGTTTCTGAGGCGTCTATAGACAATTGCCCCCCTTGCCCCTGCGCGCGAGAGGCCAAAGGCTACGGTGGCAATCGGTGGCAGGACTGGGCTGGGGCCGGTACCAAGGCCTCGCCGGGCTGCATCCGGCCCACGGGCCGCAGGTTGCCTACCCCGCTTTAGAAGAATCCTTCCAGCTCATACTTGTTGCCTAACACATTTGCTGTCCCCTTACAAAAAATGTGCTCTGAACTCTGGTGGCAAGATTTCTCTGCTGCTCAAAGTGGATGCCACAGACAAATTGGTCACTAAAAATATACACACTTTTTGGGGCCATTCAGACTACATTTTAATCTGTTTCAGGATTTGAAATTTGCACGTGAAGTTCATATTGGGCCCAATTCTGTCACAATCCATGTCGAGGCTTGCACAAGGAAATGCCCCTTGTATCCAGAATTGGGCTAAAATCCATCTTTTCCCAAAAGACCCGGGTTCCGCGAAATATGAACTTGCCCTCGATCACGATCAGGGCAAATTCAGGGAGGGATTAGGGTCGGAGGGCGGGCAGAGGTCAGAGGATTCCCTCCCCTCATCCGAGGGGAGGGGGAGGGAGAGGAGGAGAAGGAAAGAGCCGCAGGACTGGAGGAGGAGGCGGCAAAAGGGGAAATCAGGGTGACTTTTGGGCTGCAAAGGGCTGTAAGAGGGAGGTGGGAGTGGAGAAAGTGATGATGGAGGAGGAGGAGGAGGAGGGAGCCCTGGGAAGAAGGGAGCCATGGAGGGCATTCCCTAATGGGGCAGGAGGAGGAGGATGAAGGAGCCAGGGCAGCTTGGGAGGGGAAGGTAGGAAGGAAAGAGGAGGAGGAGGATTGCCCAGGGAAATTGGGCTGCAGGACTAAGCAGGGGGATGTAGGGAAATCCAGCTGCAACAGAAGGAGCCTCATTTATTTCTGACAATTTATGCACATGATTTATTGGGTGACATGTCTGTGTGCTTGCTTGTGCTTTATTTCCTCTTGCTCCTGGATTATTATTATTATTATTATTATTATTATTATTATTATTATTATTTGTGTTATATGCGGATGCCAAAGTCAGAATGTCTGCGCTGCATTTCCCTTTTATTCCCAATTGATTCCATGGGTCAGTTGGAACTGACAGGTCACTCTCTCTCAGCCTCAGTGGAAGGCAATGGCAAAGTGTAAGCAGGAGGAAA
>NC_056526.1:32230500-32268387 GCF_019175285.1 Sceloporus undulatus
GCAAAATGATTTGCACAAGTGGTAGATAGGTAACAAGGCTATCAGAGCGGCTTACAATTTGTTAATTAGACATTTCCCTGCCCAAAGCTACAATTTAAAACTTGTGCATGTACAAGTAAATTAGTCCCCAAATATTTTAATAAAAAGCTATATTTTGACTTGACAATGGCAAAAAAATGACATTGGTCTCCTTCCTTGGAGGTCTTTTTGAACTGAAATAGCAGAGTTTTCTGAGATGTACTAAATGTAATAGTCTTGAATAAAGATAAAGTAGAGGTAATGGGGAGGAAAGATGCAAATGAAGAAGTATAGAAATACTGGCTTAACTGATCAAGAAGAGATCCAGGAACTCATTTTTTAAATTATTTTTTATTGAAAATAATAAAGCTTAAAATTATAATGAAGCCAATCTTCTGTCACTCGTGCTTTCATTCATTGATTCACATGTTTTTTCTCTCATTGACTTCTACCTGGCAGATATTGATGCCTATGCCAAGTATATCTGTACTAAGTATATCTTTCATAAACTTAAATATAATTGTAACAGATACATTCTAAAGTAGTTTACATATATACAATTTACAAGCATTTCCCGCTTTAGTCTTTGAAGCCAATAATTGCCAACTCCCCCCATTCATCACTCGGGTACTTCATGACTTGCTCCCAGTCTTTTATGAACCTAATTCAATTTTCATGAAGTCATAATTTTGTTTTATGGTTTGTTGTTAATATTGTTTTGTATTTAATTGTTTTGATTTTAGTTTTTGGTTTAAAGGGATTTTGTTTTGTTTTGTCTGTGTCAGTAGATGTCCTATGGATGTTCTTAGCAAAGAAAAATTTCAAATATGTTTTTAAAAACCCAAGGGGAGGGCATTCCACAAATAAGGTGCCACAACCAAGAAGGCCCTCTTCCATGTCCTCCAACAGCACGTTGCTCTGTCTGATGGAACATGGGGAGGGCCTATCCTGCAAATTTCAGTCCTTGGGTAGGGTATGTATAAGGAAAGGCACTTAAAATTTCAAGGTCCCAATCCATTCAAGGCTTTGAATGTCATCACCAGAACATTGAATTCAGATCAGAAGCAAATTGGTGATGGACTACATGAACAGAAGCTCTGTCATTTCTTATATGGTCAGCATTTATGGATCCTCTTCTGTAAATTCAAAAAAGAATGGAACTGGCTATTTTTTCTGTCTTTTCTCTTTTTTTGCACAGAACGCAAGGATTGTGTGTGAGAGCGAGCAGGGATAAGCTCTTTCATTAACTGTGGATTCTAGGGATCAGCTGTCGTCCCTGGCTCAGATTAGGTTCTGCTATTGCCAATTAACTCTAGGCTCCCATATATTTGCGTAAAGGTTGCCTCAGTGATCAGTTTGGTTATCACCAATATCTGCTGGATTGAATTCATCTAGTAAAAAGTCCAAACACATTTTAGTTTGCTTGAGCTTCTAGCAGGAATATTGGGAGGCAGTAAATCTCAGATCTCGGTACACCTTTCAGAAGAAATGCTTGCTATGCAAACCCATGGATGACAGTTCATATCCCAAAGCTTTCAAAAGTTACAATTTGGACTATAGCTCCCAGAACCCATGAGCATGACCAGGGGCTCAGTCATCTGGAATTTCACTACCATCAACAGCAAAGGCAAGAATCCAGCTTGAGACAAAACTGACATAAAAATAATGTATAAATATTGCTGGAACTGAGACTCAAACATCATCATATTAAACATATACGATTTCTCCCCATCTTTCCTTTTTTTAAAAAAACAAAAACAACTTGCCAGATTGTTTTTCCAACAGCATATAGGTGTGGCTGAGGTACATTTTAATGCACCCTCTGATGCTAGTTTCCCACTTTCCAATTACTTCTTGCTGCTTT
This sequence comes from Sceloporus undulatus, assembly GCF_019175285.1. Taxonomy (NCBI): domain Eukaryota; kingdom Metazoa; phylum Chordata; class Lepidosauria; order Squamata; family Phrynosomatidae; genus Sceloporus; species Sceloporus undulatus. Next base: position 32,232,383 of record NC_056526.1, read on the forward strand.
CTTGAAGCCTCATGCAGGTAAACTAGATAAGATATTTGTGTCTTTTCACTCAAGGATACTAAAGGCTGCTGAGGGGGAAGGTGATTTACAGGTACAAAAACAGCAAGGAAGACAAATAAGATCTTTCTCTTTACACACTTCTCCACTTGAAAATCACATTGATGTTGTGTGTGACTAAACGTGATTTACGTCATATGTACTTTGTGCCTGATACCAAATAAATCCCAGTCGATTAAGCAAAACTGAAACTAGTTTGTCTAAGTGTAAGTGGGACCCTGGAGATCCCAGTCAATTCAACCACATTTGACAGGAGAAGTGAAAATTATAAAACTGATTATTTTAATTGTCTGCAAGACAAAAGCAACCCACTGAATGAAATGTGTGTGGTGTATTTTCCATGTGCATTTTCATATATATATATATATATATATATATATATATATTCATTTTTGTAGTGTAAATATGGTTTAAACAGCTAAGGCAACATCCTATGGAATCCTCAGATTTGTGTTTAAGAAATACTTCTTGGCCAGAGAACTCTGGTTCCTTGTCAAACTATAAACCCCAACTATAACTGTGAATTGTGAAAGGGCCATGGAACTCAGATTTTATATGTGATTATTTGTAGTGAAACCATAGTTATATAAAAAAAATATTTTAGTAACCATTGTGATAAGCCCATCTTGAAGGACTTCCTGAATATATTCCTTTGGCCCAAATATTGAAAAACACAAATACCTTCACATGCTCATCACAAGATACTGCTGACCTGAGGGTCCTTACCACAAGCCCTTTTGCACTACACGGTTATTACAGTTTGTTGTTGTGTGCCTTCAAGTGGTTTCCTACTTATGGCAAACCTAAGACAATCATATCATGTGGTTTTCTTGGCAAGATTTGTTCAGAAGGGATTTACATTTGCCCATCTTTGAGGCTGAGAGTGTGTGACTTTCAGTGGATTTCCATAGCTAGAAGGGGATTCATATCCTGATTTCCAGAGTCATAATTCAACACTCAAACCAGTACACCATGCTGGCTCTCTATTTCAATTTAAGGAGGGAGATTTAAAAAAAAACTACAGAGCCCAGACGTTGTAAGATATTGCCATTGCTGTTTGCCCCCTCTTGTATATTGTCCTCCTTTAACATATGAACTGGTTACCCAATGGTAGTTTCCTTTGGGGAAAACTATCATTGATCAAATTAGTTTTGCTTACAGAACTCTCTGAATTTTGTGGACTTATATATACTCTTGAACCTATTTGCCCATGTCTTGAACCTTAGCTTTTAGCAAACAGAATTGGATTCTCAGTGGTCTTTCATTGGTGAAAAGATTTAAACTACAGCAATGGGGAAAACAAATGTCCAAACTCTATGACTGAATGGATGAAGGACCACATCTTATAACCTTGTCAGTATTTAGAACATATGGCATAAGGACATTAGCTCCACATGAACACCTTTCAATATTTTTCTAGAAATTTATACATAGGTGGTTTCTGATTTCTGTATTTTGCTTTATTCCTTTTAATTAATTATTTTGGTACCATTTTTGTTGTGTTTAGCCATATGACAAATACCTGGTTTAGTTAGGCATTTGAGTGTTAGGATATTTCATTTGTAATATCCATATCTGTCAATTATATTGCTGCAGTTTTGTGATTTGATTATATTTTATCAGTGGTTTTCACTATGATTTGCTGCTCTGGTTGTGTAAATGCTGGAAAAGTAAGACATGTTTTCTAACCAATAAAATAAATCATATGTTCTATATGAATGTATATTGCCTAGTAACAGCCATCTATTAATAGTGGTGGAATAAGGCTCCATATGAAGAGACCTGTCTCTACAGCTGACATCTCAAGTGGAGGCTGTGGCCAGGAGTGCATGGTACCGACTTTGGTTGATACGCCAACTGCGACCCTACCTGGCCCAAGGGGACCTTGAAACAGTGGTACATGCTCTGGTAACCTCTTGTTTACATTTCTGTAATGCGCTCTACATGGGGCTACCTTTGTACCAAGTTCGGAAGCTTCAATTGATCCAAAATACAGCAGCCAGATTGGTCACACGAGCATCTAGATCAGACCATATCACTCCAGTGTTAAAATCTCTACACTGGCTGCCGATCAGCTTCCGGGTGCAATATAAAGTGTTGGTTATCACCTTAAAAGTCCTACATGGCTTGGGTCCAAGTTACTTAAGGGAATGCCTCTCCCTATACAACCCGCCCCGCACTCTCAGAACATCAGGAAAGAATTTACTTGACTATCCAAAAGCAAGACTAACAACAACTTCCCACAAGGCATTTATGGTTGCAGCCCCCAAATTATAGAACAATCTATCAGAAGAGATCCATCTTATTACCACCTTAGAAGCTTTCAAGAGGGCACTTAAGACGCATCTCTTCCGGCGGACCTACCCACCTGACCTATTATGACGACCCTGAAAGAACCCCACCCGACTGACTATAAGACAGAAAATAGACAACAAGCTAGTTTTTAGCAATTGTAGCAATACTGTGATATTGTGATTTTATTGAATATGTTGTAATATGTATATTTTTATGCTGTGATCCCACCTTGATCCACAGGGAGAGGCGGGAAAATCATCATCATCATCATCATCATCATCATCATCATCATCATCATCATCATCATCATATACCTAGTTAGTAGGAAATGTATACTGATCCCAAGAAACCTTTGGACTTTGATTTAGCACTTTGGAAAATGATCAGCTTTTGATCATACTATTTCAGGGCTACCTTGTTCTGACATGGAAGATCCAGTGCTTCCCATTGACTCTGCTCTCCCTGGAAACATGAAATGAATGTAGCAAACCCCCCTCTCCCCGTTTGCCAGATCTCAATTAAATTTATAGTTACGGCAGGATTATGCCTGCCTGCATTTTTTAAAAAGGTAATTACAAATAATAATAACAATAATAACAACAACAACAATAATAACAATAATACAGTTGTCCCTCCATATTCACTAGGGTTAGGGGAACAAGACCCCCATGAACATGGAAAAACCGCAAATAACAAAAACACTGTTTTTACCTGAGAGGACAGCTCTCTAGGAATCTCCAGGTCCTCCGGTGCAACTCTGTGGTCAATGTCCAACATACACTGACCATAGAATGGCACTGGAATAGCTACAAATGGTATTTCAGTGCAACTTTTAGTTAAAGTTGACCACAGAGTTGCACTGGAGGACCTAGACAGTCCTAGAGAGAACATATTAATGAAATCCATGAATAATCAAATTCGCAAATATCAAAGCTGCAAATATGGAGGGATGACTGTAATTTTTATTTGTATTTCCCGCTTCTCCAAAGATTGAAGCAGGATTACATCATATTAAAAATACAGTACAATACAAATATGAAGTATAAAATACTAACACTGAATTAAACATTCCTATTAGTTCCTTACAATATGTAAACAACTGTAGTCCTATGAGCGTCATTGGGAGTGGAGCATTAATTATGGTTTTATATTGAATCAGGTGGATATGCCCGCCAGAAGAGATCCGTCTTAAGTGCCTTCTTGAAGATATCTATGATGGTAATAAGATGGATCTCTTCCAGTAGGCTATTCCATAATGTGGGGGCTGCAGCTGTGAATGCTCTATGGGAAGTCGATAGTAATCTCATGTTATAATGTTCCAATAGATTCTTGCCAGATGTTCTGAGTGTGCAGGGCGGATTATATAGGGAGAGGCATTCCCGTAAGTAACTCAGGCCCGAGCCATGTAGGGCTTTAAAGGTAATAACCAACACCTTGTACTGTGCCCAGAAACTAATTGGCAGCCAGCGAAGAGATTTTAACACTGGTGTTTCATGGTCAAACCTAGATGTATTGACTAGTCTGGCTGCCGCATTTTGAACCAATTGAAGTTTCCTAACTTAGTACAAGGATAGCCCCAAGTAGAGTGCATTACAGAAATCTAAACGAGAAATTACCATTGTGTGTACCACTGCTTCAAGGTCCTTTTGGTCCAGGTAAGGACGCAGCTGGTGTATCAACCACAGTTGGTACCAAGCATTCCTGGCCATCACATCTACCTGAGATGACAATTGTAGAGATGGCTCCAGGAGTACTCCCAAACTGCAAAATTCATCCATTAGGGGAAGTGTGACTCCATCTAGGACTGGTTGGCAAATTGCCATCCCTGGGCCTAGGGTACCTATCGTTAGTACCTCCGTTTTCTCTGGGTTCAACTTGAGTTTGTTTTCCCTTATCCAGCCCATTACCAACTCAAGGCAGGCATCCAGAGGAGGGATGGCATCCTTAGTCACTGCAACAGTCGGAGACATAGAAAGATAGATTTGGGTGTCATCAGTGTACTGATAACACCACGCCCCGTGTCTCCAGATCATCTCCCCCAGCAGCTTCATGTAAATGTTAAACAGCATTGGGGACAAAATCGCACTTTGAGGGGCCCCCTATTTGAGCTCTCTGTTGGACGAATAACTGTTCCCAAGGTGATCTGTAATCTGCCCTGGGCCACTGCAATGCAGTGCCCCTGATGCCTAACTCCCTCAGGCGTTCCAGAAGGATACCATGGTCAATGGTATCGAAGGCTGCTGAGATGTCCAAGAACACCAACAGGGTCACACTTCCCCTGTCAATACCCAGACGGAGATCATCGACTAAGGCGACCATGGCCTTCTCAACTCTGTATCCCACTGAAGCCAGTTCGAAATGGGTCCAGATAATCAGTTTCATCCAAGACAACCTGGAGCTGGAAGGAAAAAGCCCTCTTGATCACTTTGCCCCTTAAAAATAGTGATTCTCAAAGGCCTGACAGAATAAGGAGGATTTCATCTCCACTTGGAAAGATATTAAGAAGTGGCCTGTCTAATTTCTCTGAGAAGTGAAGCTGCTCCAAAACCTCTGAGCAGCCACAGAGAAGCTTGTAAAACTCTGTTTGGTTGGACTATAGCTCCCATGTGTCCTTAAAAGCAATGTTTGCAAAGGTGTTAAAAACATAGCTGGGAAAAATCAATTTCCATCTAGAGAATTTATTTTCTAATTTGTGTTGACGGTGTTTATTATTTGAGCTACATGCTCTGAGCACTGTGGCTGATGCTTCACATATCATACTTAATAACACCAGCACTCACCTCTGATGACATCCCCAGATGATAATCTCAGGTTGCAGGTTTTGGCCCTGAAATCTCAGGGCCTGAGAATCTTCATCCTAGCAATCTTATCCAGGTGTAACAGCAATATCACTTTTAGTTTCAGTTTGGGGTGATTGCATAGCCAGCACTGGTTTTGGAGGGGCCAAGAATGACAATCTTACCCTTTGCATATACCCATCCCTCCATTAATGGCATGAAAGGGCTGTTCTCAGCCTGAAATAAGAAAAGTATAATGTGCATCATTTGTTGTTGTTGTTAACTGCCCTCGAGTCAGTCTCGAACCATGGTGACCTTGTGGATGAGACAACTCTAAGACCCCCTGTCCTCCACTGCTATGCTTAGTTCCTGCAAACCCATACCCATTACCTCCCTAATAGAATCCATCCATGTAGCATGTGGCCTTCTTCCCTTTCTACTTCCCTCCACCTTTCCTAGCATTATTGTTCTAATGAATCAAGCCTTTTCATGTGTCTGAAGTACGACAGCCTTATTTTTGTCATGTTGGCTTCCAAGAAGATTTCTGGCTTTATTTGATCTAGCATCATACATATTCAAGATTTCTTCTTTCCACAACCAGAAACAATATATAGACACCCCAGACATTTACCGTATAAGATGGATCAGGAGTGGGTGACTTGTGACTTCCAGATATAATTGGATTGCAATTCAGTAATTCCACACTATTCACTGTGCTGAGCAGGGCTGGTGGGAGTTGCAATCCAACAATATCTGGAAGGCCTCACATTGCCCACATCTGATTAAGCGAAGATGACAAAAATAAGGCTATTGTATTTTGGACACATCATGAAAAGGCTTGATTCACTGGAACAATAATGCTAGGAAAGATGGAGGGAAGTAGAAAGAGAAGTAGTTCTCATAAAATGGGATATTGCTCCTCCCCGCCTAAATGACCGAATAAAACCAGCACTCCATCTCTCAAACCCTTCTGCTTATTTTGACATGACAACAGTGAGATTTTCATTCTCAATTTTGGAAACAGATCATGGGCTCTGGAGGATTCAGGCAGGGATAAGAAAAGAAGGCCTTGTATTTATTTATATTTTAAGTCTGTGATTATTTTTGTGACGGAAAAAAAAAACCCAGAGCAGTGTAAGAACTTATTACTCTTTCCCATGTTATGTTTCCAAGTGATCTGAAGTATACCTCAGTTAACAAAGTAGATGTGTTCCTATGCATTGCTTTTTAAACAGAAAATTTAGTAACAGAGGCAAAAATACCATGATAAGATAAGAATCGGTTCCTACATCATAAAAAAGAAGAGCAAGAAGAGCATGTTTCAGCAACTTTTTACTCAAAACTAACAATATGCACATATGAAAAGACTCAACCATGTAAGTAAATAAATAAACAAAAACATTTTCAACCTTCTAGAGACCACCTGAAGACTTCTAAAATGCATCCAGGGATGACCTTTTCTGTCATCAGCCTCTATCTTTCTTATGTTTTCTATTTTGGTGGCCAAACTTATATGCCAATATATTTTTTTAACATACTGGGAGGAGTAGGAGGCATACTTGCCTGTTCTCCCCTTTCCTTTCTGTTTTGTTTTTCATACATGCTCAATATGCTGTTTACCTGAATGTAGATAGACATTCAGTTACATTAGGATCAGATAGAGCAGAATCCTGTTCTTTCTCATTTCAAGCTTAATTGCCCTGCGGAAACACTACTGCCACCTAACACCAAACATCTGTGTTTCTTCAGAGTTCCATTACTTTCCCAGTGCAGAAGCTGCTGAAAACAAACAAACAAATCCTCTGACTAGACAGAGGACAAGAAAGAAAGAAAGGAGGGGTGAACAAATGTAAAAAGGATCTTCGCTGTCAGACAGGCTTGGTTAACTGACATATGCCTGGAAATGGACATTATTTTATTTTATTTACTGTATTTATAGCCTGCCCTTCAGCCCTAAAGAATCTCAGAGCAGCTTACAATTATTATTATTTAATTATTATTATTTTCCCTGCCCTCAGGTTTACAATCTAAAAGACACAACACAAAAGGAGAAGGGAATGGTGGTGGGGAAGGGGATCAGGTCCAGCAGTTCTTCTCTCCCTCTGAGGCCTGGACCAAGGCAGATGGACTGGAGAGAGGGCTCTGCTTCTTAGTTCAGGCCAGGACCAATGGAGCTGTGGCTGCATCTCTCCCTCCATGGCTGGATGGCACCAGATGAACTGGAGGGAGGGCTCTGCTCTCTTTCTATAGACATGTAATTTAAACTGAGGACTGATGTATGGCTATAGCATTGTAGATTGGATACACACAAAAACTAATCTCCCTCTATAAGGAACAGAGCTGGCTTGGTACTTTCTGTGTCTCATCACTGTCAGGGAATTAATTGCATTAAGCCTCACCTTTCATGATGATGATGATGATGATGATGATGATGATGATGATGATGATGATGATGATGATGAGCTGGCATCCTGTATTACAGTTATGGATTTGTAACCTAGAGTGATGGATCCTTAACTGTTCTGTATTCAATAATATTATGTATTTATGATTGTGTCACTTTTGCCACAATAGTAAATGCCCCCCAAACCTATCTTCACAGTCAGGTTCACGGACTGATGTAACTATTCAAGTGATGATTGGGGTGCATCAGGATGTTGTTTTCAGCCTCCTCCTGCCAGTGATTGATACTGTGACATTAAGAAGCAGGACCTCATCACAGCTTCATTCACTGATGGGAATGGGCTGAAAACATCATTCTGCTGTGCCCTGATCCTCAGCTAAACAAATACAGCTGCTATATAATATGGTAGGTTTTTGGTGGGTTGGGCCAGGAGATAGTACTTAGTTACACATTTGTAACTAAGTAGGTGATGTTGGACCTAGATGGCTTGTTGGGGTATTTTTCAACACTATGATATTTTGAAAAACAACACAGAAGTAAACATAAATAAAAGGAGATGTGTCTGTACCTCCTTCTAAAAAAAAACAGGGAGAACAGGATCTGATTACAGCTCTGAGAGAAGTGAATTTCTCAATCTGGATTTAAAGGCTTCTTGGTCTTCAAGTTACCTCAAGACTCATTGGTGTTTGCTGCTTTTCATTGTTGTAATAGACTAAAAGCAGCTACCCTGAGGAATAACACTAATTTATATGTGTACCTACGCCAGTTTAAGTGTGTGCTGAAAATCACCTTCTCTACTGCTTTTTCCATACTACAGAACTGATACAAATACCTGTAAATTTTACTGAATAGAGGTAAAAGTAGTTGAAAGCAGTTTTAGGGGGGAAATGGTGTAAGAGGAAATGATTCAATCCCAGCCCACCTTCCTGTTCTTTCTCTTTGCCTATGTGGGTGTAGTGTATAAAAGTGGTAAGGAGTTGCCCCAAGGAATTGTGGAAGTACACACAGCATCTAGTTCTTTCTTTTACATTATTGACACCAACCTCTTCCAACAGATAAAAGGGCAATTTGGAAGAACTGGCCTTTATGGGCTATCCAGTAGTTGATAAAAGAGAGTTATTAATGCAGGAGTTCTGCATTCAGGCATGGTGACTTTATTTTAGAAAGGTTAGGTTTTGTGGACTACAAATTCCCAAATACTACAGCCAGTATGGGGCCTAACTACAAAAAGTAACATTTCCACATTCTGCTTTATGACTATGACTGTTTATATTTGATGCTTTGGAGTAGCATGATGGAAGCATGGAATTTAGTATCAGTTGCAGAAATTGCCATAATAGGGATCTTATTTCTCCAGCTATTTTCATTTTTTCATGGTTACCCAGTAACACAAATGTTAAAGAAGAATTTCCCTCCCAACCTACCAGTACAAGTTGACAGAAGGCTGAACAAAATTCAGGAGATCCAAATCTAATTATTAGTCCCAACTAATACAGTACACCCATTAAATCAGTGGTAATTTGGTAAGTCGACTCTCATGCAAATTAAATAGATTTATTCTGGTTGGGGCTTTCTGTATCAGAGACAGATAGGAAATAAAAGGGCAGACAGAAAGGCTTGGCTGAACCACAACTTACTAAATCCAGTGGAAATAATCAGTAGAGGGAAACTGGTGTTTGGTGGCAACCTACCTTAAGGTAAAGATCTACAGCCTATCAGATTAGAATGAACATCCTGGTCTAGAGAAAGGAATGAAGCAACACTTCTACTTTTCTTATCTAGCCACATCACAAAGTGTGGAGGTTGGCCATCCAAGAAGCACACCTTCCCAGTGACTCCCAGCTCTGGGCAGCTGCTGATGGCTGACCTTAAAGATCCAGCCATGTCCTGCACATAGATCCCATAGCCTAGAATGCAGGTCTCTGGTCTGTCCAGTATCTGAAAAGGAGTCCCTAGGAGTACACCAACATATCCTGAATCTGCATCACCCACACATCCTTGCCAAATTGTGACTAATTATCTGATTTATAAGCAGAACATGACCCAATACAATTTAATGGCTGATTAACCACTGCAGAGTAGGCAAACCCACCCACCTTGTGCATAAAAATTCCTACTCAGCCACCTAGAATGACCAACAAATCTTGAACAGAGTAAGCAGGTGGACAGAGAGGAGCTACTGTGGAGAAAGAGGCCCAAAACAAGAATAGGTTGTTGTTTGTTGGTGTTGTGTGCGTTCAAGTCATTTCTAACGTATGGTGACCTTAAGGAAAACCTATTATAGGGTTTTGTATTTATTCGGGGGGGGGGTTGTCTTTGTCTTCCTCAGAGGAAGAGAGAGTGTGATTGCCCAGGGTCCCTCAGTGGGTTTCCATGAAGGAGTAGGGATTTGAACGCTGATCTCCAGAATCATAGTCCAACATTCAAACCACATGCTGGCTTTCAAGTTGTGTGTCTTTGCAATGTTTCCAACTTATGGCAACCCAAAGGCTGTTCCCTTTCAAGCACCTGAATCCCATATAACTCAAGGTGCCAGTACAAAAAATAAGCTACCTTATAGGTGTTTACTTATCTTGCATTTCCTTTCCATTTTACTGCCATAGTTGCTTCCATGTGACCTATTTAAACAGCCAGCCATTCATTTCTTTGTGTCTTGTGAACAATCAGGACAGGGGGGAAATTCCCTGAGACATTATTCTTATTTTGCCAATAAGGTAACAGGGCCAAAAATTCCTACACAGTCTCTTAGCTGAAACTATTACTGGTTCACAGGGAGGGAAAGTGAGTGGATCAGCAAGCAAGACAGGACATGTCAGAGTTTCAGAATTTTATACTCCATCAAAACCCACCCCAACCCCAGTGGCATTCTGGTACCAGCATCATGGCATCCCATTGTATCCTCTTCCTTCAGGGCGCACAATGAGAGCTCTTCCTCCTCCATCCACTCTTAGAGCTTTGTAGAGAGAAATGAAATGGAGCTGAATTCCTAGACTGGACATATTCCAAACATAAGTGACAGAAAGAGATTGGGTGACACAGTGGTTAAATGCAAATCCCAGCCAAGGGAGCTCAAGCACAACTCAGGCTTGCATCCTTCCGAGGTCTCTAAAATGAGTACCCAACTTGTTGGGGGCAATTAGTTTACACTTTGTAAACCACTTAGGTATAGAAATGTACTTGCTATTGCTATTTATGATGGGCGAAAGGATATGTTATTGTCCAGAACCTGGCTAATTGTTTTCTTCTATATCATTTACTGCCTCTCAGTATTTATGCATCTTTCTTTTTTTTTTTTTGAGAGAGAGAGAGAGAGAGAGAGAGAGAGAGAGAGAATAATCCCCTATTTTAAGGAATGTCATAGGTCATTCCTCCATTTCATGGTGTGCTTTATTCAAATAGCTCTATAATCAAAATTAGGTTTAAATAGGGATAGGCATAAGAATTTAGAACAGAGGGTGTTTAAGTTGCCCATCAACAGTTACCACCTGAACAAGCAGACATACACGTCATCTGATCACAATGGTTAATGCTGGCTGGGAATTCCTGGCATGGTAGACTGGAAATAATGTCCAGAATTCTGTTGTTGATTTATGTTGGTATAATTTCAAATTTTCAAAGAGCCAATGTGGTGTAGTGGTTTGAGTGTTGGACTGTGACTCTGCAGTCCAGGGTTCAATTCCCAGCTTGGCCTAGAAACCCACTGGGTGACCTTGGGCAAGTCAAACTCTCTCAGCCTCAGGGTAAGGCAATGGCAAACCTCCTCTGAACAAATCTTGCCCAGAAAATCCCATGATAGGGTCACCTTAGGGTTACCATAAGTCAGAAATGACTTGAAGGCACACAATAAACAAACAAAAAATCAAATTATACTTGCATATGTCACAGCAGATGGAAAAATTCAGCACCTCTATCCATAATGACACCCTACTTGTTCTACAGTATTTACCTTTTCAGTGGACACCCTTCTGCAGATGGCAATATCCAGATGTCTCTGCAGATGGACAGATGGAGAATAGATATCCAAAAGCATCATGAAGATGATGCAATGGAGGCAGAATACAAATTCAATAAATAAAATAAAATGTCATGATAATGCATCCATAAACACAATCTGCTTCTGCTTGGCTGCTCCCTGCTCTCCCCTGGGCACTCAATGGGCAGGAGGGAGATGGATCACACATATGGAGAGAGGGGGGGAGTGCATTATGCTATGCTGGATCCACTTAGGATCTCAACTAATATGTCCAAATCCTGCTCTATACTTATAAATTATCATATTATTACCCTAAAAGGTGGGGGGACATGGGGTCCACACAAGCAGTATCAGCCTCTTCTTAGAATATTAGGGAAATAATAGCTGAAAAGGAGGCTTACAAGAGGAGGGTAACTTTGGGGATCTTTCTACCTATGCATACCAGTACGTATTGCGGAGAGACTCTGGTTTTAATGGATAAGAGATTTTTATTTACAAAGGTGCAAAGGTGCACACAAACACATAAAACCAATGCAACAGAAAGAAAGGAGTGAAAGATTGGGTAGTGAGAAATCTGGAATTAAAGGGTGTGATATTACTAAGGAGGGATCCACAGAAGATGGAGAGTGGCTCAGACAGCTTCTGAGGGCAACACGGTGAGTGAGAGGGACCTTCTGTGCACACAGGGTCCATGAACAAACTGTGAACAGGGTGTCTATGTTTGGAGTGGATATTTATATCCTATTTCATTGCCTCAAGGGGTACTTGTTGCTACCACAAGTGTAACAAATTTTGATGGTTTTCCCCTAGAATTGACAAAAGGATTCTAGAACTTTTGATGGCTTTAACTACAGAGTGCAAAACATTGATAGGATCTGAGACAACCCTTAGAGAGCTGGATAGGAATGGGGAACAGAGACACAGTCTAGGGTGAGGTGGACAGTATGGTCTTAAACTATTTGGTTATGGGACTCACTAGTCTCCGTTGCAAGAGAAACTGCAAAGAGCTGGGGGCACGTTACAGTGGATCAGCAAACACATTCAGTGTTTATTTTAGTGCTATATAGGTCTGTCACCTGCCCTTAGGTCAGCATGACCCCTTATCTAGTTTTCACAGGTCATCTTGACCTCTCAAAAATATGCCCAACTCTAGATATTAATTATGAAAAACCCATATCTAGTGCAGGGAGGGAGGATGTAGGATATGCTAACAACAATAAAATTGCAGGCAAATCTTTTTTCTTATTTTGTCCTTTTTTGGTGATATATTTCATCTTTTAGGGTCACTGAGTACCTTCCAACATTTCACAGATGAAAACTGGAAAAATGAGGTCAAGCAACATCAGAGTGTAGTCAGAAGATAATGAGAAAGAACACCAGTATGGCATAGTGGTTTGAGTGTTGGATTATGACTCTGGAGACCACAGTTCGATTCCCAGCTTGCCCATGAAACCCACTGGGTGATCTTGGACAAGTCATATACTCTCTCAACCTCAGAGGTTGACAGTAGCAAACCCCCTCTGAAGAAACTTGCTCCCCCCCAAAAAAAAACCATGGTAGGGATGTCTTAGGGTCTCCATAAGTCAGAAACAACTTGAAGGCACAGAACAGCAACAACAAACACAAATTTGGAAAGGCTGTACCAGTTTACTTTTGTTTGATCCTACTGAGAAGAGCAGGTTTCCACTCTCTCCTCTGCTCTGCCCACTGCTGGATTAACAGAATGCAAATTTAGATTTTTGTGGGTTTTTGGGCTATGTGGCCATGTTCTAGAAGAGTTTATTCCTAACATTTTGCCAGCATCTGTGGCTGGAATCTTCAGAGAAATGTCAGGAATAAACTCTTCTAGAACATGGCCACATAGCCCCAAAAGCCCACAAAAATCTATGGATGCTGGTCATGAAAGCCTTTGACTGTACTTCAGAATGCAAACTACTTTTGTACTTTGAATTCAGTTTGCAGCAACTGAAGCAAGCTGAGGACAAAGTGGGAAAGTGGAAGGAAGAAAGAAATAACCTGGGCCATTTTAAAAGCAACTGAAAAAGTGGGATGACAGAGGATTAGTTGAGACTGTCCTTGCCAGATCAGGACACACACTACAGTCTCTATAAGACAGAAAAATGAATTATGAAGTGAAAACGGAATGATAATGCCTTCTTCAAAAACAGAAATCACAATATCTATTAAAACATTACTGAATACTGAATAATAATAATAATAATAATAATAATAATAATAATACATACATACATACATACAATATAAATACAATATCTAACATCAAACAGGCATAACAATGTTTGTTGCAGAAAAAGAAAAAGAAAGAGGGCCTGTAAAGACAATAGACTTAGTGAGTTCAGCATTTGCAAATATTCATTTCATTGTCAATGCCGAGATAGAAATTACATAACAAATCTTACAAAGCCCAAAAGAAGAAGTTAAAATGAGATACTTGTGACAATCTAAATTGCTGGCTAAGGACTATGTATTTACTGATATAGAAGAAATGAAACAGGCAGAAGAAAATCTGTGGCAAATTATAGTCTCTGAAAAACCATGTATCTAAGACCATTGGGAGTTTTGTTACATAAAGTCGTTAAAGTTGCAGAAGGCCAAAGTCTGGTAAAAATTCTTCCCAAGGAAGAAAACATGTACTATTGTGTAAGCTGAACTGCCCCAGAAGAGGTTTTGAATGTAAAGAACCATTTGTACAAAAGCTTGTCCCCCTGCAACCACACATTTCCTTCTGCATAGAGAACAGTAAAAATGATATATGGATTTAATCAACAGGGAAAAAATGGTTCAGTGTTTCTCTCAACAAAGAGAACATGAAATTTTATTAGATGAAACCTGCAGCTTTTCTCACACGAAGGTAATTTATAGATACTGTTTGGAGACTGAAACTGGGACAGAACATGCCACCCCATTTTATAATGGGCCACATCACTGGCAAAGCCATAGATGCCATGGTGTGTTCCTATCAAACATAGTTTTGGGGAGCCAGCAATGGTATAGTGCAGGTTCCTTCCAAAGCCATTTGAACCTCCTGATTTTGAAGGGGAAATCCAGTGTGAATTTTGAGTGCTTTCCTCTTCAAATCACATTAATAACCCTCCAAATGTGCACATACCTGCAACCCTCACATCACTCTAGAACCTCATGCTCTTCTCAAATATTCCTGCCACCCCCCCTCCTCAGAGTCTCTTACAAAATGGCAACAGAAGTGAGGTGATATCACTTCCAGTTGCCCTTTGGAGGACAAAAGAAAGGAAACCAGTTTATTGTGGTGCACAGAAGAAGGATTGTAGCCCACAAGATGGAAAACTGGTCCCAGGCTCCTGTGCAGTTGCCCACTCCTGATGTAGAGGAAGAAGGGCTCATAGGGCCAGATCTCTCTGACATTTGGATTAGCAGGGGTGATGACATTATCCCGCTTGCCCAATTTCCCATTCCTTTTAACTGCAATTGGAAGAGACAAAGGATTTTCTCAGAAATAAAATGTGAATTACAATGTTGTGAATACAAAATATTTGGCAGTAGCTTAAGAAGAGACTATTAAGACTGTTTGAAGCTGTCATAATTCACCCTCTAGAGTTGGATAATTGAGATGGAGAGGAGAAGGCAGGTTGCCAGGAATCTGGAGTTCCTGAAGATGGTGTTCTCTCAAGTCAGAGGAGCTGTGGGCTGAGGCAGGGGAGAGACCTGCTCCCCAGTAGGAGGTTACAGATGCTGTGGACCCATTACCACCATTCATTGATCTACAAAGAAGCAAGGAGAGATTGCACTGACCCCAGTGTTTGATAGGTAGGAGATGCTGACCTAGGTATTAGGCACCTAAAGAAAGTCAAAGAAGAAAGTGCAAAGGCAGGCCTAATGTTAAATGTAAAAAAACCCAAAAATAATTACCACAATAGGTAATTTTTTATTGTTAAGCCAATGGATCATATAGTGGTGGTGGGTGGCTCCAATACTGGAGGGCCAGTGAACCCACTTTGGGCATGAGCCAATACTTTGAAGGAGCTATACAAGGCACTGAACACTACAACCAATTAGATTTCTCATTAATAGGACAATGGATCCCATCTGGGCTTTACTCTAAGTTATGAAAGACGCTGAACACTAAATTAGATTGTTTTTTGTGGGTTTTTCAGACTATGTGGCCATGTTCTAGAAGAGCTTCTTCCTGACATTTCACCAGCATCTGTGGCTGGCATCTTCAGAAGATGCCATCCATAGATGCTGGCGAAACGTCAGAAAGAAACTCCTCTGGAACATGGCCACATAGTCCGAAAAACCCACAAACAACTATGGATGCCAGCCATGAAAGCCTTTGACTAAATTAGATTCATCATGGCCCCTCTGATCCATCTTCTGTTCTATGCTCTGGTCAGCAAGTGTCTCAGGAATCAGGTGTTTAGAATACAAGAGCTGTTAAGTAGTTAATTCAGTCCAAGTCAGTCACAGGACATCCAGCAAGATGGAGGAAAAAGCAAGAGGGGATCTGTTGTGGATGCTTTGATTGTGAGTTCCTGCATGACAGGGGGTTGGACTGGATGGTCCTTGTGGTCTCTTCCAACTCTATGATGCTATGATCCTAACTACCACCACTGAGGTCCTGCATCACTTAGTAAAATGTAAGGAATAAGGGTTAAGAAGCTGCTCTTTCTCTCTTTAGCTCAGATTTCAGCCTTAATGCCTATATTGTTTTAAGAAATAAATATTCTCCCCTCCCCAGGGTATAACAGAACTGAATGGAACATGTAGTTCTACCAGAAACCTGGACAATTCAGTATCACCCACTTTTCTGATATTAAATCAAGGGTATGCAGGCCATTACTGTTTTGGCCGTAACTGACACAACTAGGGTTCATATTATGGCTTTCTGGAACATTCATATCAGGATCCTAAAGCCCTCCAGAGAGCAGAGAGAGACAAATGGTAGTCATGAGAAGACACTATTTTTAGGAGCAGCAAGAAAATATTCCCAGGTAAGTATGTTGCATGCAGATTAAAGCAGGAATTTAAAACCAATAGTTCCTTTCTTCTCCCCGTGCCCCTTCCTTGTATTTTATAATTATTCCCTGACAGATTGAATCTGAATTCCTTGAGAAATTTTTATTTCTCTCTTGAGCTCATTGAATCATGATTTTTATTTATTTGTTTATTTGGGAAAGAACATTTTTTAAAAGTCATTACAATCCTGCATCTGACCTAGATATCACTTTGCTAGCAAGAACCAGCCGGTAAGATTTCAGGGAGAAAGTGAAACATAATGCATAATAGTACATACTTTTTTTGAAATGTTATTCTGTTCCTGTGTTTGTCTCTCTCTCCCCCCCCCCCTCTCTCTCTGTGTTAGTGCCTTGTAGTCACCTGTTGTTTATGGTAACCCCATGAATTTCATAGGGGGGTTTTAGGCAAGGAATACTCAGAGGTGGTTTTGCCACTTCCTTTCTCTAAAATATAGTCTACAGCAACTGGTATTCATTGACAGTCTCCCATCCAAGTACTTACCAGGGCTAACTCTGTTTAGCTCCCAAGATCAGATAGGATCTGATGCCTCTAGGGTATTTTGGCCCCCATGATAGTACATGTCCTCTGTGAAATGTTATTCTGTTCTTATATATATAATAACAAAGTATTAGTTGTTTGTTTTCAACCTACACTCCACAGGCATTGTCTAAACATTGGTGACTTCACTGAACCTTTATCTCAATAGAGAGAAAGGAAATCAGTGTATGGTTGTTCATCACAAAGGCACTAATGGCTCCCTAAGGAAATGGATGGCATTAATGTTCATCTGTATAGGTGCCCTTCTTGATCTTGAGCCAGGTTGTAAATTTTATAATATAGTCAAGTGGCAACGTTTAACCTTCTAACCACAATTATCCCAAGAGTTCATACAAGAACATTTGTACATTTGGAGTTTCTCTCCCAGGTAAAAAGGTTGCAGAAGTCCATGAATCACAATTGCTTTCCCTTCCTTTTGGCTTTCTAGTGATGCCTCTGTAACCTGTGTCAGCAAAGCAGTACAAGAAGAGGAGGCAGAAATTTAATTTGATTACTATACAATCCTTAATTAAGAAAGCAACATCATCATCATCTGAACATGCAAGTTGTTCACAGAGGTCATTCTGCACTGCCATAGCTAATATACGAGCCATAGCTCCATGATGAAGTGCTGGATTTGCATACAGAAGGTGCCAGCTTCAGTCCCCAGAGTTCACAATTGGAAAATCTCATGCCTGAAAACCTTCCATGCTGCAGCTAGTTAGTGTAAACAGACCAAACTAAGGGAGCAAGATGAACCAACAGTCTGATCTGGAATAAAGTGATTTTCCCTGTAGTAAAATATTTTCAGTTGACTCCTTAAAATGGATTGTGAGGTGGTGATGGTGGAGTTTTCAAAAGGCAAGAAACTTTATCTTGCTACTTGAAGCAAAAGCTGTTTATTCCTAGAAACAATTGATGCTGTTGGTCAGGTTAACATAGGATGCTCCCTGTTTTTTTTAACTCACTCTGATACAATGCCAGATTGTATACAAAATGAATGTCATTCTCTCACTTTCCATGGGCGTGTTCCCACTATAATTTAAAGCCAATCACTGATTGGGGTATATGACCATCGTTCCCATTTGAGACTGGTTCTGATCCTACTTTGATTGATTTCTGTGGCAATAAAGCAAGGCAAAAAAGGGGGTTCTAGACACTAGTTTCCTAGTGGTTCTTTTGTAAAGAATCGATTCTGAAATGTGTTTAACAAGTGAGAATGACAGATTTGAATTGCATTATTCTGGAGGGGAGGTACTAATGGCAGAGGGGTGTTTACCATTCCTCCTCAGTTTTTAGTAGATCCACCATCCCCATCCCCCCCAGCGCTGCCTTTGTGCTTGTGGTGTGACCTTTGGGCACAGGATTAAAAAAATTTTTATAGAAGATTCAATTGATTTTACAACTACTTGCAAGCAGTGAGGTAAGTGGTTGCAAAACCAATCAATCAAATCTTTTATCCATTTTTTTAAAGAAAAATGGATAGAAGATTCGACTCATTGGTTTTGTAACTACTTGCCTCACTGATTGCAAGTAGTTGCAAAATCAATCAGTTGAATCTTCTATCAATTATATGATTCCCAAGCTGGGCTTACATCACTGATGATGCACAGATGATCGACATACATTTTGAAGCAGTGCAAACTAGTGGGGATGACAATCGTGCCAAAAAAGAAGCGATTACAAGAGGATAATGAAAAGATCCATTTTCATAGTGAGAATAATGGGTCTTTTAGAATCGATGTACCAACACGGAGTGAAGGCAAATTGCACACCAGTTTAAATGTAAGTGGGAATGAGCCCCATGTCATGTTACACTGAGTGGCCAAAATTCTACAGCAGGAGTGGGAATCCTACAATCCTCCAGATGTTGTTGGATTACAACTTCCAGCATCTCTTGCAAGCATAGCCACTACTGAGAAATGCTGGAAGTTGCAGTTCAACAGCATCTGGAGGGCACACAACTCCTACCTTTGCACTATACAGTTAGGATTTTGCAAATATCCTTACACTTTCTGCCATTTTGGAGGATGGAGGGCTCCTTTCCCCCCTTTGTATGTTCCCCAAATGAAGTTGACTTCATCATCCTCTTTAGTCAAACCACAAAGCCCTCTGCATTCACACTGCATTCAAGCTGCAAGGGCAATTGTTGGAGCTACTAGCTATTACCCTCACCCAGACCCCAAACAAATGAAAGTGTATTCTAGATGGATTTGACTGGAATAAAATTCCTTGGCTCAGTCTACACATTCAGGAGATGATCCATTAATTCCCTTTTCTTTTCTTTCTTTGTTTTTTCTTTTGCAGAACTTGGATTAGTTATGCTTTAAAAATATTTTTATTAAAACACAAATTATTCATTAATATAAAACAGTGTTATAACATTACAGCCTTATAATATACAGCATTATAACATTACAAATACTAAAAACATTACAACTCCCCCTCCTCCCCCAAAAAGCCACTACAAACACTTTTTGTTGTTGCTGTGTGTCTTCAAGTCATTTCTGACTTATGGCAACCCTATAATGGGGTTTTCTTGGCAAGATTTGTTCAGAGGAGGTTTGCCATCACCTTACTCTGAGGCTGAGAGCATGTGACTTGCCCAAGATCACTCTGTGTGTTTCATGGCTATGATGAGAATCAAACTCTGATCTCCAGAGTCCTAGTCCAACACTCAAATAGTTACTCCATGCTAACATTCACAAACAATGCTACTTCTGTACTAATTTATAAAGACAGAGATTTAGATTAGTTATATTTTTGACTATCAATTCCCGAATCCCCCAGCCAGTGCGGCCAGTAGCCATGCTATAAAATTCACCTAATTGGGGCTGCCAACTTGGTCACAGAAAATATACTAGGGAGAGAGCTGTCTAATAATTCTCTGTCATTTTTCCCTGATCCAAATTCCTCTTCACTACTTTCTGTTTGCTCTGCAAAAGAAATATACTTCCATTCCTCGTACATGTGTACAGACTGCCCTAAGTGATGTGGTGACAGAGAGGGTTCCAAAAAATGCCCAAGAAAAAGGGTGAATACCCTTCACCCCAACCCCTTTTCTGCAGTCCACGTTTCAGCTCCCTTCTCCTGCCTTGGCTGCATTCATTTCATTAAAAACAAAGCTCTCCAGAAATCCAGTTGCAGATCTACAACAGAAAGTGTAGCTTGGCCTGTCTTAACCGGATTGTCATTTGACGTAGCTCTTCTGTTATTGTAGGGCTATTTTTGTACTGTGATTGTAAGCACTACATTCTCTCTTCTCATTTCTAAAGTTTCTGAATATTATCCACCCTCTTCTTTGCCTGGGAAAAGGATCAAGATTCAGGGACTGGAGAAGGGGGGGGCAGTACAGTTCTGCCAATTAGCACATTTAGTTTCAGACTCAGTTTGAAATATTCACTGCTTGTCTCAGGGGAGTTGGAGGAGAGGGAATCAATTCTCCTTAATGATGTTTTCCTACTTTTGAGGGCTGGATCCTAGAGTAGATGCAGCAGCACCGCTTTCACGAAGTATGAGAACAAACAATGTAGCATGACAGGAAATGGCAGCAGTTAGTGGGTCCTTACTGCCAAAAGGAGAGGAACTGTTACCATTCAGCAGTAACTGATATTGTCACTGTCTCTCTGTCCATCCATCCAGCTGTCCACCCATTCAATCATCCATCTGGAATTAACAATCCTCAGAACTGTGCTATTGCTAGTCCCAAGTTTATTTGCACATGGACAGACATGCCGCATTTGAATTGTGAGATCAGTCACCCAGGTCAAGGAAGCCAATCTCCCATCATGCTATTCAATTTTATGGCTGACCTGCATCTCACCCACTGCATGCAACAGAAACATAATTGAGGTTCTGGCAGCACAACTTTCCTACATTATTTGAAAGTTCCTTAAGATTACCCTTATACATTATTTCCTATGTAGCTTGAGTCCAGACTGTCTTAAAAACATATCTCCCTGTATAAATCTTCCTGAATTTTGATATCTTTGGGTGAATGCTTTGCCTCAGTCCCACCATCATCAGAGACACATTTGGTGAGGACATAGAAGACCTTCTTGGTAGTTGCTCCCAGGCTGCAACTCTCTCTTATAGGAGCCTAGGCTTTGATTTCCTTTTATCAGCAGGCAAATACCTTTTTTTTGAATCAAGCCTTTGACAGAGAAAAAGGACAGGAGAGAAGCAGGATGTACCCATCCTTATCATGTGATTGCACAAAGATTATCACACTATGTCCCATGATGTCACGCTCATCCCATCCTTCTCCCATCAATGAAGTGGAATGGTCCTGTCACTTTTCATTAACGGGAAACTACCATTAATGAAAAGTAACAGGACCATTCCACTTCATTGACAGGAGGACGGGATGAGCGCAATGTCATGGGATGTCATGTGATAATCTTCACATAATTGCACAATAAGGATGGGTTCATCCTACTTCTCTCCTGTCCTTTTTCTCCATGTGATAATCTCTCATGAACTGATTGTTGTGAAAGATTTTTTTTTTCATGGGGACCTCTGTTATATATCTGTGTGAGTTTTAATGTGATAGATTGTTTAATTGTTTCAGTTTTTTACTTTCCTTTTTGTCTGTTTTTTATTCATGAGTTTATTAAAAAATTTATTCCATTCCATATCAAATGATCTCAGGGCAACATACAAGTAAAATCAATGAAAACCAGTTAAAACAATACAAATAATTTAAACAGACTAAAATATAACAAGTACAGATATGACAAATAACAAATGCAATGGACAATTTTAAAGAGCAATTTTAAAGAGCAAGTAAATAAAATAAATAAATAAATTTTTTATTTATATCCCGCTCCTTCCCAAGATCAGGGCGGCTTACAACAACAGATAAAACAATTCAGTACAATACAATAAAATCAAAATTACATATACATTACAAAAATTAAACAGACTAAAAGCCCCATTAGCCCATCCTCTTTGCCACAGGAGAGGAGGGAGGCCCACGGGATTTTAAGCGGGGAATGCCTGCTGGAATAGAAAGGTCTTTAGATCCTTCCTGAATTGGGCCAGGGAGGTAACCGAGCGGAGCTCAGTGGGCAGCGTGTTCCAAAGGGCCGGGGCGGCGATGGAGAATGTCCTCCTCGTGGTGGAGGTGAGCCTGGCCCCAGGCACCTTCAGTAATTGCTGCCCAGATGTTCTGAGGGTGCAGGACGGAATATACGGGGAGAGGCGGTCCTTCAGGTATCAGTTTTACCTTTTGTTGTTGTTGTTGTTGTTGTGTGCCTTCAAGTCATTTCCAATTTATGGTGACCCTAAGGCATGAGGATTTCTTGGCAGGTTAATCAGAGGGAGTTTGCCATTGCCATCCTCTGTGGTTGAGAGAGTGTGGCTTGCCCAAGGTCACCCAGTGGATTTACATGGCTGAGCTGTGATTCGAACCCTGGTCTCCAGAGTCACAGTCCAGTGCTCAAACCACTACACTAGGCTGGCTCTTATTCTGGTTTAATCTGTGCTGTAATCTATGTTGGGAGCCAGTGCAATGTAGTGACAAGTGTTAGACTGTGACTCTGGAGATCAGGGTTCAATTCCCTACTCAGCTATGGAAACCGACTGGGTGACTTTTGATGAGCCACACATTCTCAGCCCCAGAAAAACTGATGATATGTTTCCTTAAGGTCACCATAAATAGGAAACAAGTTGAAGGCATACTACAACAATAACAAAATCTAGGGGTTAACCTTTGGTCCTACACTGGAAGAAAGAGTGGTTATAAAATACATACAGCTTGACCCTGGATGCACCTTAACAGGTGGCAGTAACCCAGCGACTTAAGAAATGTCAAGCACTCCTTTGCAGGGAAAGAAGGATAATATAGGAAGCTTAGCTTCATGAACCAAATATACACTTTTATTCTAATAAACCAGAGCGGATCAAGTACTTTTCCTGGCTCCTTATCAGTGTTTGCTGGTGAAGAGCATTTTCAGGTTTGTGTGCTTAGAGGACCTGCTTTTTCTAGCTATAGGTGCCTACACTCTAACTGTATCAATTTGGCAGAAACAGTCTGGATTAATTCCCTGTCATCTCACTTTTCCATCTGCTTTAAAATGTCCCAGTTCCTGGCCTCCTCCTCCTCCTCCTCCCACTTTCCCCTTTCATCCTAATCTTACTTCCATTGCTGCAGAATGAGGCTTCTTCCCTCTTAATAACTTTGCCATTGGGAACACACTCTGATGCTGCTTAGCCACATGTGTCTTAAATTTTCATCTGTGAAATGTTAGACATTATGTAAATTGATTTTTCCTTTTCATCTGCTTCTGCTTGTGTTTTACTTAGCCCTCACGGAGTGGATCTTACACTAGGAAATGAAAATGTGTGGAGAGACTCTTAGACAATTTCTCCTCCTCCTCCTCCTTAATTCCTTTCCCACCTTCTCTCTAAATTGGGACTCAAAGTGGCTTACAATGATTTTTTTAAAAAATGTTAAAAATCCACAGGACACATAAGTTAAAACACAATTAAACAATCAGAACAAATTAAAACCAGGTTAAAATATGTATCATTAAACACACAAACACCCAAGCACAATAATTAGCAACAATTAGCAGTGCATTGTAAAAGTTGAGCCTTATATAACCACTCCTAAATGCCAATTGGAATATATAAGTCTATTTTGTTTGTCTGCAAAAAGAAAGTAGGGAGGATGTTAGTCTAACTTCTTTGGGAAGGGAGTTGCAGAGCATGGGGGAAGCACTAAGATTGCCCTCTCAAGGCTTACCACCAGATGTATTTGTGAGGGTGGTAGGACAGAGAGAAGGGCCTCCCCCAGCAGATCTCAGAGTATAGTTCATAAAAAGCTCTTTGAATTGTGTCTGGAAATGGATCGGCAGCCAGTGAAACTGTAGCCAGCACCCATTAATAATCTGGCTGCACCTCTTTGGACCAGTTGGAGTCTCTGAAAACTCTTCAAAGGCAGCTTCATTAGTATTACAGTGCGCCCGCACTATGCACGGACGCATTTTACACAGCTTCCAGCTTACGTAGAAGCCACACAGGGAGTACAGCAATGGTGCACATGCCTGTGGCACATGCACAACACACCACCACATGCACGCACCCCATTATTTCCTTTGGGGCTCGAACATAAGTGAATTTTACCTTACGCGGGGGGATCCAGAATGGATCCCCTGCGTAAGGAGAGGGCCCACTGTATTATTAAATTTTATTCATAAAGCACTGTAAATGTGCACAGTGCTGTACAAAATGAATATTCAAATACCAATAAAACCAAAAAAAACTACCTTCAGTTTACAGTCTAAGAATATAAATGACTATAAAACTATCATATCAGTGGCCTGTTACAGACTGCCAAAATAAAGCTGCTTCGGGTCTCTTTGGAGGTATGCTATTTAAATGATGCATGGGTGCTAAGAGTCCGGAGGTCGCGCCAAAGCCACACTCCATTCCTAAGCACTGGAGTGCAGCTTTGGTGCAACTTTCGGATTCTTAGGGTGCATGCATCATTTAAACAGCATACCTCCAAAGAGACATGAAGCAGCTTTATTTTGGCAGTCTGTAACAGGCCAGTAAATATTAACGATAAGCTAAAAACCACAAGGAAACAAATACAGTCGGCCCTTCTTATACATGGATTTTTTTATACATGGATTCAAGCATACACGGTTTGAAAATGTTCCAAAAAAGTATAAATTTCAAATATCAAACCTTGATTTTCCATTTTTTATAAGAGACACCAAAAGAAGTGGTGGTTCTCAGTGGTATGGGAAGAAGGTTCCAAAAGTGGGGGGCAGCAAAGCCCCACATAGAGGAATCCAACTGGGATGTAACTAAGACACATGCTACTGTGGCCACATTTGAAATCTCAAGGAACAGTCTCAAGAATTAACTCAAGCCATTCTTTAGACTCTTTCCTTCAGTGATTCTAGCTATCAGATATTGAGAGCAGGGAAAGCGTCCATCACCACACTGAGGACAGTGGGCTGTTCTAGGAGACGGAGGCCATATTGTGCAGTATACACAGTTCTGTTCTCCAAGAAAGGAGAGTGGATAGAAAACTCAGGAGGAGGAGTTGAGGAACTGCCAAAGCAGACCATTCCTAGTGCGTGCCAGCTGAAATGGTTGTCTCACTGTGTAATGGATTGCCAGACTTGCAGTCTGGAAGCCTACATGGATCCAGCAAGTTTCTCAATCTAGACCTCCACATTGTGTGGATATTAGAGGGACAAGTCTTACAGAAGAACAGGGAGACAGGACCAATGAGCATGCACCACTGTTCCCCCCAGTGCTTTCATCATGTTGTAACAGGATGGGGCTCATACTATTGCTGTGAGATATGGCATCCTTCTTGCTTGGATCTTGGGCCATGCATGTGAGTGAAAAACTCCTGAAGGAATTTAATAGAATCATAGAGTTGGAAGAAACCACAAGGGCCATCCAGTCCAACCTCCTGAATGTAACCATTGAGCTGCATTAGTTCTCTGAGTGTATTCATTAACGTCTTTGTATTACTCTGAGCAACTGCTAAGTATGGACTATAAGTGAGAATTTGTCCTCCTGTAAAAGATGATTCTGGAATTAGTACACATTCTGAGGTGGGGGTAGGTAGGTAGGTAGGTGTGAACAGTTTGAAGTGCTGTAGATTTAAGACAGGCATTTTGGGGGAAAATAGTGCAGGGCTTAAAAAGTAACACTGAAAATACATGTCAGTTTCTATTTCAATCCATTGCATATGCCACCACTATACCATTGAACTGGTTCTCAAATTCATGGTTACATAGAAGTATGTGATTCCAAAAGAGAAAGAGAGAGCAAGAGATAGATAGAAGAGATTCATTATGCTTGTTTCCATAGTGACAGAGAAAATGAATGGGGAAGTTCGTGAACACTTCCCCCTTCTTTAAAAAACTAGATTTTACTTCATTTTCATTATTTCCAGTCATCTAATGTGGAGGCTTGTCTGGGATCTATTTTTATTGTTGGGGTAGATTGGCCTGATACCCCCTCACACCCTGAATTAGCAAAGTAGCATTTAAAATATTTTATACTATGTACTTGGTATTCTAAATATGGTTCCTGAAATATTGGAGACTGCTGTAAGGGCATGGATATTGATCCTATCTAAAAGCAAAATTGGTCATCCAAATAACAAAAGGTTGTCATAGGGACAATAAGTATGCTCTTGAAACTTTGAATCAATGTTGCATGTGTGGGCTGGTTATGGGTGAGAAGAAAATATTTATGGTATTTTGACTGAACTGTATATCATAATAAAAGTTCTGCAGATATCCAATGCTTTTCAGTTAAGTATGAGGAAATGGGAGAATCAGAAGTTTATCGCACCGGGTTCTCGGCCCGGCCCGACAGGAAACGGAAACAAGTGGGGGACGGATTTTACCGCACACACCCGTCCCTCACTCGTTCCGTTCCCCCTCTCTTCCCTGCCCTTTCCGTTCCAGAGGAGACGCTTTTTGAGAACTGTTCAGAACAGTTCTCAAAAATTTCCCCCTCTGGAACAGATTAAGAACGGAAGAGAGGGGGAACGGAACAAATGAGGGACGGATGCGTGCGGTAAAATCCGTCCCCCACTCGTTCCTCACTCGGCCCTGCTCCTTCCGTTCCGTGCTCAGAACGCACGGAAGGAACGCAGTGTGATAAACTTCTCAGTGTAGTATAGTGATTTGGGTGTTGGGCTAGAACACCATGAGACTTTAAATTTATATTCAGCCATGGAAAGGCAGTGGATAACCCTGTGCAAATTACATTCTCATAGTCTAAAAGAAAGGCAATAGCAAGCCTCCTTTCAATTAATCTTGCCCCCCAAAATCCTAGAATTGGGTTAACCTGAAGGCACATAACAGCAGCAACAACAACAACAATAAGGAAAGGAAGCTTGTAAGCTTCAGGTTCTCACCTCCCAACTAAAATTTGGATTAGAAAAAAACACCCAGATTGGGGGAAATGGAGAGAAAGAATGAGAGACCAAAATGGTAGGG
This sequence comes from Sceloporus undulatus, assembly GCF_019175285.1. NCBI lineage: Eukaryota > Metazoa > Chordata > Lepidosauria > Squamata > Phrynosomatidae > Sceloporus > Sceloporus undulatus. The sequence goes on from NC_056526.1 coordinate 32,259,422, forward strand.
CACAGATCTAACCTATGGATGGATGGTCTGGAATGAAGTCACCAGCCAACCAAAGTTGCCACATGCTGCTTGTGTTTCCTCCTGCCCATTCCCCTTGTTCCTGCCATGGAAAGTGGAGGAGGTAAAAATGAAGAGCATGGCAGTGGTAGTGCACTTGCATGAAGCTCAAGGAAAAGAAGAGGGGGAACATACTGCTTAGCTATTGTTTTGGATGCCTACTGAAGCAAAGGAAGTATGGAAAGGGGAACTAGGGAAAGTGCTTCACAATTTTCTTCATTCTAATACACACGTAGGCTGGTTATAAACCGGCACTTGGGATGTCCGCAGGACGTCCCATTTTAAAATGCGTCTAATATGGACTCTGTCCGTACAATATGGCGCCGGCCGTTCCACATGGCTGGTGCCATCTTTACGTATCGGACGCTGTGCGTCCGAATGTGTCACGGCGCCTGTGACGTCTCGAATGCACCCCTGGCGCCTCGCAACGTCACAGAGGCACCGCAGAAAGAAGCTCCATTTTGGAACTTCTTTTTAGCTCCGTAAGGGAGCCGCGCGGTGTGGCTGCGACGGCTCCCTTATGGAGCAAATGGCAGTGGCGGCAGACCGCCTCAAAGCGGCGGTCTATAACCCGCATTAGAAACACATACACTCACTACTTTTGCAGTGTAATTGTAATGTTTTAGTTACTTTTATTGACACAGCGTTTTGATCTCAACAAACTATGGAGAGATGCTTTGAATCATATGGAGAGAGCCTCTTAAATAAGTTGCCATCTGTCTAAAGGGTTAAACAGACCAGTATAAAATGGTGGCATCGGGGAGGAGTGGGGGCATGGCCATGGGACACTGCACGCCCCAACTTTGCTCCAATACCGGCATCACGCCACCCACCCAACTGCTGCACAGTGGATCGTGTCACGCCACTTCTTTGGTGCAGTGTTTGGACACACCATGCCAAAGAAACCTGGGAAAGCTACCACCGTCATGACAAGAGCACCCTTTTTCCACTCTAAAAAGGAGCAGCATTTTGCTGGTTCTTTTTGGTGCGGCAAAGTGCTGGATCAGGCCTGTGGCATGTGGTTGCTGTAGGTCAATCCAGCGCTGAAAGGGACAGTGTCAAGCTGCTGCTTCGGGGCAAACTGTTTTACCCCTATGAAAGGAGTTACTGTTACAAATGCAAAAATGACAGCAACATAATAACTCAGGTGTCAAGAAATAAGGAATCCCACACTCTTATTACAGAAAATTTGTAATGCCAAGGTAAATCAGGGAAATGTCAGTTAAGCTGAGTCTAAGAAAATGTATGGCTCCGCTACTAAAAGAACAACCCTCTGACTACTAACCCTGGTTTTCCAATTGGATTGATAGGGCCACATTCAAAAAGCAATATTGAGGAAGGAACATCTACAATTTAAAATATGCAGGCAACACCATACTACTTGCAGAAAGCAGAAAAGACTTCGAACAATTACTGAAGAAATTAAAGGAAGGCAGTTTAAAGGCAGGTTTACAACTGAAAATTAAGGGGGAAAAAATAATGACCACAGATTATTTACATAACTTTAAAGCACTGAAATAGCTCAAAATTTTCCATACCTTAGTCAATACTCAGAATGGAAACTGCAGTCAAGAAATCAGAAGACTAAGGTGTTTATCACACTATACCAGGGGTAGGCAACTTTTTTGAGTCGGGGACCGGGTTGCTGTCCCTCAGACAACTGGGGGGCCGAAGCCAAAAAATAAATAATTATTTTTTTAAAAAAAAAATTAAATAAATAAATAAACCGGGACAAATGCAGGACAAAAATTTCAAATGGAGGACATTTTTTAAAAATGGAGGACATGCGAAAAAAATTGTTAATATAAATGCATGTTTCTGAGGCTTCTATAGACAATTGCCCTCCTTGCCCGCCGCTTTCCCCTTGCCTGCCGCCTGCCCCCCCTTGCCCGCCTCCTCCTGATAGGCCAAAGGCCCCACGCCCTCACGTGAGAGGCCAAAGGCTCCGGCGGCAATCGGCGGCAGGACCGGGCGGGGGCCGGTCCCAAGGCCTTGCCGGGCCGCATACGGCCCACGAGCCGCAGGTTGCCTACCCCTGCACTATACTCTTATAGTGCTACTATTCCACTTTAACTGCTCTAGCTGCCTCCTGTTGCATTCTGGGATTTGCAGTTTTAAGGAGGGGTATTTACTCTGCCTGAGAATTCTAAATACCCCTCCTTAAAACTGCAAATCCCAGAATGCAACAGGAGGCAGCTAGAGCAGTTAAAGTGGAATAGTAGCACTATAAGAGTATAGTGTGATAAACACCTAAGACTTGGAAGGGGAGCTATGAAAGAACTAAACAAGAACCTGAAGTGTCAAGATACTGAATATTAAAGTTAGGCTAGTCTATGCCATTATATTGACAGTTTCTATGTATAGTTGTGATAGCAGAACATTGAAGAAAGCTGATAGTAAGAAAATCAACTCATTTGAAATGTGGTGCTGGAAATTCAAGACAAGCTATGCAAAACTCTGCTTTGCTGTTAAGTCTCAAAGCACCTTGTGTTTCAAATCTACTTATGAAAGCACAATGCCACAATTGCCTTGTGGGGACACATGGGACTTCAGTGCATCAAAGTAACCCTATCTGGGCTGTACAGATGCTCAGCTAGAGTTTCCTGAGAAGGCTGTGGAAGTTAGAGAAATGCTAATACAAAGACTTTAATCTATTATGACTCAAAAAACCCTATGATTGTTGAAACCTGTGATTGGAACAGGAGATTACAAAAGCAATTCTCTTTTTAAATTGGTTACCATTATAGCCAAAAGAAAGCTGAAAATCAACTATATGCTTAAAAATGCATTTACTCTAAAAGTTTATTTACGGTGTGTTGCTGCCTAAGAACACATTACTCAGAGTAATGGGGAGCCAAAGCAACTCTCATTTTTTTGTAATACTCAAGGAAAGGTCTTGTTACCATAGCTGCTAGGACCCCAAAGTAGCTTTAGGTGTGTGATATTCCTGTGAGACAAAGCCAAAAGTTACAGATGGCACTGTTTTTGTTGGCTATGCAATCTAATCTAAGGTGAATCCAGAAGAGATTGACTTTGGAGACTAACCAGGCTCTGAAGAATGGAAGAATTGCTTGGAGAAGGAAATCTGCCAGAGAATGAACTATGTTCTTACTTCATGAATGGCATCACAAAGATTTCAAGGGAAAGGACCATGTCTCCTTAACAGATCCCTTTGTAACTGAATGCCCTCAGAAAATCAGACTGGCTGAGATAGATGATATAAGGCACTTGCTGGCCAATTTCATTATCTCTGAGTCAGGTAACCCATACTTTATCATTAGCGAAAAAAAGAGTATCAGAATAAATGAAGTAACTAAATAAGTAAAATTAGACTTTGTACCTCCTATGTCCCAAGTACAAGATGTTTTGGATTACCACACAGAAAGTACATGATTTTCAGAGTTTGTACTATCAAATTCTCCTTACATTTGATGACAAAGAGAATATAATTTCTATGTTGTTTGGAGGTGCTTCAAGGTTTTTCAGGAGCTGATTTCCAGCAGAGATGGGGGGGGGGGGGAATTGAAAATATTTGGAAAACTGTCAAACCCCCCTTTTTCTCTTCTTTCTTTTCTTTTCTTTTTTTAAGTGTGGAGAAGCACAGCCAAGAAGAATCTGGACTGACAAGAATACTTGCCCTTTGAGGCTTATTCTCTACAAAATTTGCATATGGTTGTTTTGCACAGAAAGCAACATTTTCTGCACAGGAAACAACACTTTGAGCATGGGCAATAATTTTTCAATGCAGAAATGTCAATTTCTGTCCAGAAAATAGTTTTCTGCACAGAAAATGCTACAATGGGGGATTTATTTTTCATATGCACATGGTTAATTTGCATAGAAAATGGCATTTTCTGCATACCTCATCCTATGGATTCCTAGGATTTGGAGTTTAGCAAAGTGCATTTAGAATTCTCAGCCAGAGAGCTCCAGTGTCTCACTGAACTACAAACCTTGGATTCCACAAGGTTAGCCATGGCTGTTAAAGTGGAATCATAAATATAACTGTGTAGTGTGAAAGAGTCACCTTGGGTCCCATACAGGAAGGGAGATAGGATATAAACTGAATAAATAAAAACAAAATACGAGTTATCAAAAAAAAAATCCTTAGTCAATTATTCCACTTCTCACATATAGAACCAGTTGTTTTATCATTGAAAAGTGTTCTAGGAGAAATTTAGAAATTTTACCATATAAATGAAGAATTCTTCAAGCATAGCCTTCTCCCTCAGTAAATACGTAAGTGGAGCCATCCTATGAGGATGGAGGGAGAAGTCACCATATTATAAATGCTGGTAAAACCTCAGAACAAGCTTTTTGTGATAAAAAATATAGAAATCTGCAAAACTAGAAGCAGAAGTGTCATTGCTGAATGCTAGAGCAGGTTTCTCGCCTGCAGGAAAGCCAATGTTCAATCCCTGCCTTTTCCAATTAAATAACTAGCTAGCAGGTAATGGAGAAACTATCTGATCAAGACCAGATATTGCTGCTACAACTCAGAGTAGTGGATTTGATGGACCAAAGATCTGCCTCAGTATCAGACAGGATCAATAAGAAGGAGACAGTGGTGGTGCTTTGTTTATTACCTAGCAGTTAATTTCTAAAATGAGAGGTGCAGAGGAGTGCTAGGCTGGAACGTGGGACTTTTGCCTGGAAAGCTCTCCCACCTTATTGCTAGAGTAGCACTTAGGAGTGGTTACATATTGGAAAGAGAAATGCACCCTAAACTTCTTAGCCACACTTCTGTGATGATTAGCATTATTTTGGCATAATCCACAGTCCAGTCTCAGCAAAATTGCTCCCAATCAATCCAAGACAGTTCAGGGAATATGGATTACGTTTTGTTGGATGGGATTGATTCCCTGGATTCACCCTGAGCCTGGAAGCTCCTGCTGTGTACAGGAGCACATTTGCACAGTTAAAACTTTTGCATCAGCTGCATCCTTTTCTAGAGGTGTCTGATCTGGCCATGGTGACACATGTTTTAGTTGCTTCTCTTTCTGTTTTTAGGCACCATACATGGTGCTGGTTATGACCTATAAAGCCCTCTATGGCTTAGCTCTGGCTTCTAAAGAACCATATTCTCCCATACAAACCAGTCCAGGCTTTGAGACCTGCAGGAGAGGCCCTTCTTCCTGTGCCATTGCCCTCACAGTCATATCCAGTGGGGATGTGGGAGAGCGCCTTCTCAGGGGCAGCTGAAAGTCTCTTTCTAGACTGGCTTCTGTCATGGTGTTCATCTGACAGCAGGTAAGGACTTGTGTGCTTCTTTTCACAGGCCTTTGGGAACTAATTGCTTATGGGGGAAGGGTTTCTAGTAGTTTGTTGTATTGTCTTTCCTTCTTGCTTTTTATTTCTCTTCATAGTTAAATTATATTTTAATTTCTTGTAAAAAATTTTTACTAATGTGAACTTTTCTATTGATGTGAGCTGTTTTAATTTTTGTAAGCCACTTTGAATCCTAGGTCTGAGATAAAATGGAATACACATGTGAGTGTGCACACACACGCACACAAAACCAAGCAAACAATGGCCAAGATCCTGTGTGGTTGCATGCATTGTAAGAGTCCCACGTGTGGATCTCCACTACAGCACCCCTGTCACCAACCCCAGCACTCTGTGATACACCTTTCCCATGGGTGTTTCATCGTTGGTGAAGGGGGAATCAGACAAGTATCTAACTGTGGACCTTATCACATGTGGGGGGGGGAGGGTGTTGCAGCTCAGATCCACAGTCACTCCTGTTCTAGCAACACGAAGCGTGATGTTTTTTCACACCAGATCCAGAGTCACTCCTGTCTAGCAATGCGAATTCATGTTAAAACATGATGTTTTACCACACCTGGTTGCCTTTCTGCTTCCCTTCCGAATCGAGGGGGAAGCGGAGTCAGTTCTATTCCAAGAAAGTCACGTGATGCGGATTCAAGCAAAGCGGAATGAGTGCACATTGTATTACCACAGCGGAGGGTTCAACGATTTGAATCGGCACCCTTGGGCATGCTCAGTGAGGCTCTGGACACTGTCCTCCTTCCCTCCCCCCTCCTTAGCTGTCATCTTTCATCGGGGTGAAGAAGCAGTCAGGGGATGATGGAATAGGTTGCTGGGGCCAGGATTGGGATGCAGGACAAGGCAGAGGATGATGGGATGGGTCGCTAGGGCCGGGATTAAGATGCAGAGGATGATGGGGATGATGGGATGGGTGGCAGGGTGGCACAGAGGGCGAGATGGGGTGAAAGAAGAGGAGGGGAATGACAGAGCAGGACGCAGGGGGCCAAGAGGGGTGACATCGGAGTGGTTTTCCACACCAGACCAATTCAAAGTGAAATCGAAGTGAGCTTGAATGCGGATTCTGTGAATTCCCTTTTTTCTGAATTCATCAAAATGAGGAGTCACTTTGGAATCACTGCGGAAGCCCCACAGAAGGTGCTCCCATAGAAAGGAATTGCGTCTGATAACACATTCACGTTATGACGTGAATGCACATCGTTGGACCTACAGTCACGTCAGAACTGACCTGCAAAAGCTCTAATAATCTCCGTGTGATAAACCTCTATATTCCCATAGTCACATGTTCCCATAACCAGACAGAGACATATCTTTTGCCAAGGTCCACTGGAGTCCTCTGAAGGGAAGATAGCCAGATGTTCCTCTCACATCCTTCACTCTCCACCAGCAATGGAATGGTCATTTGAGGAGGCTATCAAAGCAACACAATGAGTTCAGGTGGGGCAGAGAGGCGGATTTGGTTGTTGTGGAGGAAGGAAGGGAATACCAACCTCTTGAATGGCCTATACAGGCAAAGTCCTTCAGAGATGCGCCAAAATTGGATGATAAATGGTTTGATGAAGTCTGTATGTTGCACTTGCAATCATCTTGTACACTGGCTTAGTGGTTCTCTTGGGACAGATGTTAACAAAGATTTGCAATTGCTGCTCCGGTTCTTCTCTCTCCCTCTCTCCCTCCCTCTGTCCCTCTCTCCTCTTTGTCTCTGTGCAATGTAAGCAAATGTTCTTTCATCTCCCCTGAACTAAGTGGCAGCAGTGCTATGGCAACTAAGAAATTTCCCATCTGTCAGTGATTACTGAGTCTCAGCAGCTGTCAACTGCAAGGATGCTGGCTTCTATGTTTTTGCTACATGGTATGTAAAAGGAGGAGGGAGACATTTTAAGCCCCAGCTAGAAACAATCCTGCAGTGTAATGCCACTATTCCAAAAAAGCTATGTGCCATTTTTGAAAAGAAAAAGAAATAGCCCTGCCCCTCTGTCTTTGCAATAGTTCAATAGGCTTTTCTCTGTAGTCCCGTTCTGCTCAATGGTAGCCCAGCTTTTGCTCTATATGTAATTTTATCTATTCCTCTTTTAATTGTTATTATCTTAGAATGTACGCCTTGGGCAGGCTTTTATATACTGTTTAATTTTACTGACTTTGTACAGCGCTGTGTATAATTACAGCGCTTTAGAAATAAAGTTTAATAATAATAATAATAATAATAAGTTCTAGAGCAAAGCAGGGATAGAACCCTACATTATCTTCCTTTGATTCCAGTACTGTAAGCTATTCTTTTCAAGTACAGTTAGTATTTGAACCAAGGAATCTACTTTAGTATTGTCCAGTCTGACAACCAGCATTCCTTATAAAGACTCAAACCTTTTCTAGCAATGCGGTCTTGGATCCTTTCACACTACCCAATTGCAGTGCTATAATTTCACTTTAACTGCCATTGCCACATCCTGTGGAATCTTGCCATTTGTAATTCACAGAAAGATATTTAGAAGGCTTAGCCAGAGAGCTTTAGCATCTCAGCAAACTGCAAACCCCAGGATTCCATGGGGTTCAGCCATGGTAGTTAAAGTGGAATCATAGTACTGTAACTATACAGTGTGAAAAGCCCTGTAGATACAAGAAAAGTCCTGTAGATACAAAGAAACATCTTTACCTGCCGCTGGAAGGATAACAGGGATGGAGCCATCCTGGCCTCCCTAGGGAGGGAGTTCCAGAGCTTGGGAGCAGACACTGAAAAGGCCCTTTCTCCTGTTCCCACCAAACGCACCTGAAAGGGTAGTGGGACAGGGAGAAAGGCCTCTCCTGATTATCTCAAGATTCTTGAGGGCTCATACAGGGAGATACTGTCCTTCAAATAGCTTGGACCCAAGCCGTATAGGGCTTTATAGGTCAAAACCAGCACCTTGAATTGTGCCCGGAAACAGGTTGGCAGCCAATAAAGCTGTTGCAACAAGGGAATTGTATGCTCCCTCTAGCTAGCTCCAGTTAACAGCCTGGCTGCAGCTCTTTAGACCAGCTGAAATTTCTGAGCACTTTTCAAAGGCAGCCCCACATAGAGCACTTTATAGTAATCCAAATGGGATGTAACCAAGGCATGTACCACTGTGGCTAGGTCTGACTTCTCCAGGAATGGGCACAGTTAGCACACAAATTTTAGCTGTGCAAAGGCACTCCTAGTCACCACTGATACTTGGGATTCCAGGCTCAGTGCTGAATCCAGAAGTACCCCCAAACTACAAACTTGAGTTTTCAGGGGAAGTATAACCCCATCTAACACAGGCTGAATCCCTAATCCCAGATCTGCTTTCGACTGACTAGGAGCAACTCTGTTTTGTCCAGATTAAGTTTCAATTTGTTTGCCCTCATCCAGTCCATTACAGCAACCAGACACTGGTTTAGGACAGAAACAGCTTCCTTGGAATTAGGTGGAAATGAGTGATAGAGCTGGGTATCATCTGCATACAGGTGACACCTTACTCCAAAACTCCAGATGACCTCTCCCAATGGTTTTATGTAGATGTTAAAAAGCATAGGGGACAGGACTGAGCCCTGAAGGACCCCACAGGCCAATGACCAAGGAGTTGAATAGGTATCCCCCAGCACCACCTTCTCAGAGCATGCCTCCA
>NC_056526.1:32268397-32303732 GCF_019175285.1 Sceloporus undulatus
AGAAATAGCAGAACCACTGTAGAACAGTACCTTCAAGCCACATCCCAGAGAGGTGGCTCAGAAGGATACCATGGTTGGTAGTATCAAAAGCCGCTGAGAGGTCCAGCAAAACCAACAGGGACACACTCCCCCTGTCCAGTTCTCTACGTAGGTCATCCACCAAGGTGACCAAAGCTGTACAGCCTACAGCACCTAGTATTCAGTGACTTATGCTTCCCCTTGTTTTCCTTCTTCTTGTGTCATATCCAAAGTAGGAATGTGTATTTCCCTTACAGATCCAAAGATATAAAGCTCAAGTGTATCTCCACAGAAGACAAAGATGAGTTGCCATTTTGGTTGTAATTTAGGAAGCAAAATAATTATAAGCCACTCCTGTTTCCTATCCATCCCCTTCCCTCCCAGTCTCAGCTTCCCTAAAGATGTCATGTGATGTGTTAATGAGCTGTTCATTTCTTTCTCATTGTTCTTGTCACAGTGACTAAAGGACCTTTAATGTGTATTAAAATATGGCAGCGCTGAAGAGAAATGAAATGAAAAATTAGATTCCTTTCACCAGACTGAACTTTCCATTCTGAGTCTGTCCGTACCAGAAAAAACAGGCAGTCGCTGTACCTTAGAGGTCTGCTGGAGATGCCATTCGAATATATCCTTAATTTTCTCAGTCCTAGCATAATAAGGTTAGACTGTGAAGCTACAGTATTTCAACAGTCTTGTCCCTCCTCTCATTGCACCTCCTTTGAATAGTGTTTGCAATGGCTTTTTATCTCCCCTTTCCCTCCTCTCCCCTATTATTGGACACATTCAGAGAGTCTGTGTAGCTCTGTACTGGTTAACTGAATATATAGATTTATCAGGGTGATCAGACATCCTCCTTTTCCAGGACATGTCCTAAATTTCAACCTTCTGTCCAGGAGGAATTCCAAAATGTCCTCTGATCAACTCTTACCAAGAAAACCCCATGATGGGTTCTCCTTAGAGTCACCATAAAACAGAAATTACTGGAATGCTCATAATAAAAACAACAACAACAAATCACAGAACATTGATAGATGAATGCGGAATGTGACAGCTGTATGGGAAGAGGAATGGAATATAGTGGATGGAAAAGGAGGATGAAGAAAAAGACACGTAGAAATAAATTTAAAAATACAAAGAGAACTGTCTCATTGTCTAGCTATCGTATGATTTCTCTTCTTCCTTTTCTTTCTAAGGTCTTGGAACTGATCATTTATTCTTGCTGACTTTAGTTTCTTGAAGCCAACTCCATTCTCAATCCCTTTCAGTCCAGTTTCCACCCACGGCACTGTACAGAGACGGCTCTCACTAAGATCTCGGATGATCTTTTACGGGCCAAGGTGAATGCCTTTACTCTGTACTTATTCTTCTTGATTTGTCTGTGGCCTTTGACACCGTTGAACACGGTCTTCTAGTTGACATACTTTCTGACCTTGGGTTCTCGGACACTGTTCTTGACTGGTTTAAATCTTATTCAGATAGACCTTTTGCAGTGGTCACAGGTGGTCACACCTCGTCCTCTGTTCCCTTATCTGTTGGAATTCCTCAGGGCTTTGTTTTGGGTCCCCTTTTGTTTTCTCTCTACACATTGTCCCTAGGAAAACTTATCAGCTCTTTTGGTTTTTCCTAGCATCTGTATGCCAATGACACTCAGCTGTATCTTTCCACCCCTGACCTTTCTCTGGGTCTTGAACAGCAAGCTTCATCTTGTCTTACAGCTGTCTCTCAGTGGATGCGCCATCAGCGTTTGAAGCTCAACATGTACAAAATGGAGTTTCTTGTCTTTCCACCTAAGCCCTTCCTCCAATACTCCTTTTCTGTTTCTGTTGACGACATCCCTATTCAACCGGTCCAGGAAGCCTGCAGTCTTGGTTTCATTTTTTATTCTTCTCTGTTGCGTCAGTACCATTCTGTTTGCAGCAAAATCAATATATTTAATTGCCCTCTATTTTTGCTGAATCAAACATTCAGTTGTGTGCAGAAGCTTTGCACACCAGTGACTTGGTGTGCAGATTGGCTGTACCTATACATGTTCAAAAAATAGAACAAAAATTGCACATTAAGAGTCCGATTAGGACAGGATACTAATCATTCAGGTCCAAAACACACTGCAAAAATAATCCAGTTCGACCCTGCTTTAACTGCCCTGGCTCAATGCTACTGAATTCTGGGAACTGTAGTTTTGTGAGACATTTAGCCTTCTCTGTCAGAGAGCTCTGGTACCACAATAAACTGCAATTTACACAGGATTCCCTAACAATGAGCCAAGGCAGTTAACGCAGCCTCCAATTGGACTATTTCTGCAGTGTGTTTTGGACCTCAGTCTTTCATGCTAACTTTTGGGGTTGGTGTTTCAGTCTCTTTGGAGATTGTACATGCACTGTAAAATTTGGTTATGGGGTCCAGCTGATTTCTCAACACCTAATCAAAATGATTTGTCATGAACTGAACTCAGTACTTTTAAGCAGTAGTTAATAAAATAGTTTTTAAGTGCAATGTTATTATATTTGTTTCCTGCTTTCCTCTTTATTGAGCCTGTTTTCTGTACAAAACAACACTCTGTCTGGTCCAAAGTGATGACAACATGACAGTATTTTAACAACATGTAGGATGGGGTTTTTAGGAGGAAATGTTTATAAAATCGTATAAGTTCATTTTCACAATTTTAAAATAACAGTCTATTGTGGAAGTAGGAGACAATGGATGTATGATTAAACATGTGAAACCAGTGGGTTTCTATTCTTAGAATAGAACTCACTCTAAAGTTGCAGCATATAAAGAAAATAATAAAACAAAACAAACTTCCAAAAACAGTTTTGCACAGTACCAATAAGGAGTGTCATAGATATTTTATTAATACAGAGATGCCCTTCCTAACATACAAAGTGAACTAGATATATAATTACAATCAGCAAAACCATAAAATAACAGTAAAACTCTCCAGTAGAATAATCAAAAGTTCCATCAACTGACAGTCACTAATTAAATAATCAAATTTAAATAGCAGCTCATACTTTCATTATTTTGCAGAGTACATGAGCTTTTCATCTTAACTGAGAATGTTAATAAAGAAATAAGAGTGCCAGATATTTTCTGGATTCTCACCCCTGAATATAGCACAAGATAGAAAAGCATCCGCCAGTAGGAAAACACACAGCGTGGTTTTTGTTTCGAAATATATTTCCTTCTAGTATCCTTACTAATTTCAGATGCCTGAAAATTTTAAATTATTGCCATTAGATGTTCACATTTTTCTGTTCACTAGTATTTTATTTTATTTCATGGTAAACCTGGTGAGAAGCCTTGTAAATTGTCTACAATTTGCAATTGCCTTTGCAGGAGAATAAATGTGACAGTAACTTTTCCCCAGACAATTATGGATGTGCTTTACATTTAAAAAAAATCACATGCAGATCAATGCCCAGACGGCTCTCCCCAGGCAAAACACAGTCTGCTTCTCTAGAACTAATGCTTGTTGACACTGACAACTAACACACTGTTCTCCAAGCCAGATCTATTCACTAGGAAAATGGTGTATAGAATTACAATTTGGGGTACTGCATAATGCTGGAAAATGGAATAGTGCTAAAAGCAGTGACAACTGGTGGTTTCCATGTAAGAGGTGGGTCAATCTACTCTGAGTTTTAGTTTAAATAAGCCATTGAAGGTGCTGAACCTATTGGGGGCTAGGATTTAACACCTTGGAGAGCAGTCATAAAATACTTCCATGAAATCCAGGTTGTAGAAATAATGCAGTTTGACACCACTTCAACTGTCATGGCTCCATCCTACAGAATCCCAGGGTTTGTAGTTTTAGGGGGCACCAGCACTCTTTGAAAGAAAAGACTAAAGACCTTGCAAAACTACAAATCTAAAGATTGCAGCGGATGGAGCTATGGTAGCAGTTTGAGTGTTGGACTACAACTCTGGACTACAACTCTTCAGTTCCCTGCTCAGCCATAAAAACCACTAGGTGACCTTGAGCAAGTCACATGCTCTCAGCCTCAGGGGAAAGCAATGACAAATCTCCTCTGAACAAATCATGCCAAGAAAACCCTGTCATAGGTTCACCTTAGCCGCCTTGACTTGGAAATGACTTGAAGGCACACAACAACAACAACAACTACTACAACAACAGGCATACATGAGGTGGGGGCTGGAAGGGACAAGGAGGACTACTCTCTATCCCTTTGTGCCCTTCCCTAAATCTCTCACACAGACCCCACAGCTGTAAAGGTCCAGGAATGGCCTCCTCTCATTCCTAGTGTGAGGGGAAGGGATAGGCAATTCAGACAATGAAAAAACAGCTGGTCTAGGCTCCTAGGGAAAATAAAAGGAGACTGCACTCCACCCATGAGCGCACCCTCAAGTGTCTGGTAGAACATGGTGGAGAGATATCTAGTAGTTGCTCTCAGCCTGTGCAATTACTTTCCACGGGACACTAGTCTGGTCCCCTCACTGATCTCCTTCCACTGGCTGACAAAGACCTTTTTATTCTAACAGGCATTTAAAGTTTAATTGGTTACAGGGAGCCTTTTCATGGGGCATGTGTACGGTATTTTTAACCTCATTTAACTTTTTAAATGATTTTACAGTTCTAAAAACTGATGGTATGCTGAGGTAATGATTTGTTTCATTGTGTCTTAACATCATCCTCAGGCTTTTAGCTGATCTTCTTATAGCCTTTTGTGAGCCACCTTAGGGTCTCAAGCTGGGAGAAAGGCACCATATAAAAGGGACAGTCAGACAGATAGACAGATTTCTTCTTCCTCTGAGCCAAAACCAGTGGCTGCTTCATGTCTAAAGTTCTCCTCCTGCCCCAAGTAAGCAGTAACAGCAACTTCTCCCAGGGCTTTCTGGTTGCCAGGGTGGCAGGAAGACATAGAACTACAGTCAGCCCTCCACATTTGCAGCTTTGACTTTTGCAGATGTGATTATTTGCAGGGTTGCTTACTATGTTCTCCCTAGAAATCTCTAGGTCCTCCAGTGTGGCTCTATGGCCAACTTTCACCAGGTGTTGCATTGAAGGATTTAGACATTCCTACAGAGGACACTTGTCTAGGCATTGGTAGGTCCTCCAGCACAATTCAACAGCCAACTTCCAGTGGATCTTGACCACAGAGTTGCACTGGAGGACCTAGAGATTCCTAAAGCGCTGTTCCCTCAGGTAAAATATATATATATATATATATTTTATTTGCTGTTTTCCCATTTTCATGGGGTTCCTGCATCCCTAACCCTGTGTATTGGCATGGTGTTACACTTCACCTCTTAATACAGAACTTCAGCCCACGTTTTCTGTTAAGGAACTTATACAGAGGCCCCATCTATTGTCCATAGTATATCATTTCATTATTAGATGCTCTCTCTCTCTCTCTCTCTCTCTCTGTGTATAAATCAAATAATCATTATTTTCAATCATCCAGTCAGACAAATTGCACTAACCGAGTTCCTGCATTAAGTAGCTCACTTTTGAGCTGGTTGAATAATGTTGTTGCAAAAGAAGTCACTCTTCCCCACCTGCTTTGTTTTGTGTATCTTGTTGCCCTAGACAGTGATAAACTACCTCATTCCTTCTAGTATAAAAAGAACCAAAGCAAATGCAAGCATGGAATAGAGGATTCCATTGCTTAGACCAGAACCATTCCTATGCCTTTTGCAATTGCATGGTATGCTATTTTTTTAAAACAATTTTTAGATTCTAGCTCCCATATATCTGTGTTTTACATGCTACATTGATCTGTGTTGTATCAGTGGTGAATGTATAGGAATGGACTCAAAGAAACCCCAAGAGAGAAACTCTGAGGGAAAGCAAAAGTTGGCATCATTCCCTATAAGAAACTTGATCTCTTCCTGTGATTTAATAGTTCCCAGAAAATACTATTTTTCCTGGCCTGGAGATAAAGGGTGGGAAAAGCCCAACACTGGAGATGGATAGGTGGGATAAACAAAAGAGTAAAGGGGAAATGTCAGGGTGGAGAACAATTTTTTTTTGTAGCCCTGGGGCTAAATTCTAACTGGGAAATATCTGAGGGAGCTATGTCCCATCAGTGGATGAACCTAAGAGTGTGAAGCAGAGCTAGAAAAACTTTTGACATAATGTCACTTCTGTTTCTGGAAATTGAACAAAATATGGAGGGTAAGAAGACCCAATCTCCATGTTTTTGTGGTGTTTTGAGAGTTTTGTCTGTGCATATTTCTGTCAAATTTTCAGCTCACCTTTTTTTAAAAGGAGGATTTGGGGGTCTCTTAGGGCACCAGGAGGTACATAAAAGGGGCCTCAAACGGCAGTCAGCCTATAGGTTGCACTTTCTTAAACCCAGTCTTGAGCACCAGATATTATCATGGGAGCCTTTCACACTACACAATTATTGCACTTTAATTATTAATTAATTAATTAAATTATCCCACTTTAATTGCTGTGGCTATATCTCATGGAAGCCTCAGGTTTGTGGCTAAGGACTGCAAGGATTCCTAAAGCAGAGCAGAGAAACTACAGAGAAACTGAGCAAGTTGTTATGTTTGTCTTTGCTAAAACTGTTATCAAAATCTATCCATTTTGTACAAAAAAGGTAGCTGAAGAACTAAATCAAAAAGTGTGGGAAAGAGATAACCTTAGCAATCCTTTTACTTCTTTGTCATCTAATGGCCCAAGCACCTTCTTGCGCTGTTTTTCTGCTTCTGGTGTTAAGGTTTGAAGGGGGAGGGAGCATGGGAGTGGTACAGGTCATCTTGATCCTTTTTATGATATATTCCTTGAAGTCTTCCTTCCAATTGTCTTCCTGTAAATTCACATGTGTTTTTCCAGACCTTGCCTTGCTCCTGTTTGTTCTTTTCATCATATGAGGGCTGATGCTTTATAAAAGAAGCACAGTTATTGGGATCAAACCCCAGTGTCCAGCAAGCTTGGCTTTGTGCAAGACCTGACAACATGTGAATGCTCATAGTTACTGGAGTTTTTACTTCCTATGACAAAATGTACATCAAACCTGAGTGGGATGAATAGTTATGTATGTTTCCCTGAACGAACATCCAAGTTGTCTCATCTTCAAACACTTCTTTGTGATCAGGAAAATATTCTATGGCACCTTCCCTGTTTAATTGTAGAGACTTGAAACCTGGCCCAAAGTTGCTATGACAACTCCTGTTTCTCAGTATATCTGCCATTTTGCTATGTTTCTGGTGTGTATAAGAAGGTAGAACACAGTTACAAGTGTGATGACTATATAATGGGCTCATTTTCATCCTCCAAATAGCTATGAGTTTTTGATCTCATTCATTCTATATTAATATCCTGTCCAGCCCACATTACTTTCCCATAAAATATCCAGATGGTTATGTATGAATCTAAAGGTGAGGTGTGTGTATGTGTGTGTGTGTGTGTGTGTGTAAATATTACAGAATTTGAAAAAACACTTTTTGGGTGTCAACTTGCAGAATCTTCCATGACCACTGAGGGATTCTGGAAGTTATAGTCCCAGAAAGTAGCATCTCCCTCTTTTGTTGTGATGCTCAGTTTGGCTAAAGAGAGAGAGTAGGGATGGGGGATTTTGTCAATACAGGGTTCTCCCATTTTCAAATTGTTTAGATGTCAAGTTCTTTCCCTTCTATTTATGGTGAAAGTCTGGATAAGTTGTTATTAAAAAACAACAAAAAACTATTCTACAAATAGTAAATTTTTTCATCCATCTTCATGGGCCCAATTCAGTGAGTATAGCAGCTGGTTTCAGAAGATGGTGTTGTACCTGCCTACCAGAAAGCTTTTAAAGATAAGGAGCCCATCAGCAAAAAGAGATGCCAAAATTGGCAGTCTTAATGTTTAGCATTAACATGGTTGAATGCATGGGGATTCAGAATTTTCCTTTAAGAGCTAAGGATTCAAAGGTGTGTGGATGGATGGGCTAATCTGTCAGTTTCACTTTCTCCCACATTCAATATTTGGTTAATCTCAAATTCTTAACAGTGATATAGACTTGAGTTGGCTGACTCAGACTCAAGTTGGACTCAAGTTGCTTCAATGACTTGACTCGGACTCAGCTTGGCAATAAATAACGCATTGACTCAATTTGACTTGAGACTTGTATATTTATAGTGACTGATTTGCCAGCTTAACTTCATCCAGAAACAGCAAATGCATTAGGCAATGGGACTGAGGTGGGGGTTAGGGTGCACTCAGCAGCCTGTTCCCGCTACACATTGGAGGAGCCGTCTCAAACTTTTGCAAAGCTTTAAAAGGATCCTTCTGCCCACTGTCTAACATGTTTGCTGTTTCCCTCCAAGAATTTTTTACCTAACTTTGTGCACACCTTCTCAGTTTTCTAGTTATTAAAACTCCACCCCACTCCCCCCCCCATACACACACACCACTTTTTTTTCATGTTAAAGCTGGCTCCCAGACTTAAGACTTGGCCTGAGACTTGACTTCAAATTATCTTACATGGACATGAGACTCAACTTGAGACTTGAAGTTAAAGACTTGACACTTGACTTGAGACGTGGAGGAAAAGACTTGAATACATCACTGGTTCTTACCAGCACATGTTTAAAAATAACTATGAATTTTGAAAAGTTCTTATTCAAAAAGGAACAGAAACAATTTTTACCCATCCCTAGTCAAGAAGGCAAGCTAGAGTGGGACTGAAGGGGAGCTATAATAGCATAGAGAAGGGCTACCAAACAGAAATGAGAGTCAATAGTATGGTCACAGGAGAGGGTGAAAGGATGCTAAGTTTCAGATACGATGTTCACCCAAGTAGAACCAGCGCCAAGTGCGTGTGGTGTCTGTATGCCCCTTGCAAGTGTTCTGATCTCATGGCATGGCCATGCCTACAAATAACCATATGACTCTGTGGCATATGTGGCACTTTTAGAATTGGATATTTGCTCTATTTACTATTTCCATGGCTCCAGGTGAGGGGAAGGGGAACTACACCTGGCCTGCTAAACTGAAGACCATACTCATAACCTCTTTACTGTTTGAGGAAATCAGAAGTAAGGCAGTCAAGAGCAGAGTGAGAGTACTACAAGGCCAGATTGCCTAAAATATGCAAAGCCTCACCAGGCTATTACTAACAGGACTATGCTAAAGGAAAACAAGAGTTCACTACTCTTTCTTCATGGAGATGGGGGTGTTGTTTAGTTCTATTTGGTTAAAAATGTTTCCCTTCCATTGTCAGTAAGGGAAAGGAAAGATTGCACCAGATTCCTCCCCATGTTGGGGGTATGGCTGGGGTCCTGGAGGGCTTTTGATCATGTAAACACTTTTATTCTGCTATATTGTTTTCTCTGCCTTTCCCCCCTCCTTGACTTTTAGGTAGGAAGGAGGTGGCTGAAGTTCTTCCACTGACTGTAGATGGGGACATTTAATATTTCTTCTCTCTCTCTAGAGCTTTCCCATAGATCACAGGGTTGTACAGTTAATGTAGTTTGGCATATTATCCAAAAATTCATGTAAACATGAGAGTCTCTTGAGTAGCAAATTGCCAGAGCATCAACTCCAGTATGTTAAAAGAACATCATAGCAGTCACTATAAAAGGTGGCTGATGTCACTCAGAACAATGTGAGACTTGTGGAACATTTTTTATCAAAGGCTTTGAACCTCCTGCCTGTTTTGAATGGCTTTTAATTGACGTTGTTTTATTAGTCATGCCACTACAGTATTGCTTGATTGCTGTGGCTTTTAGTAAAAAGGTTTTCATATGATTATATTTTAATGTATTGCTGTTTTGTATTTCAAAGTTTTATTATTATACTTTGAATAATATTTTGTATATATTATACTTTGAATAATAATATAATAATTATTTTGTCATGTTTCTTTGTTTTTCATATCCTTTAGTTTTGCTGCTTAGAATGGCCTTCTTGTTCCCAGAAATGTGACTTAAAAACACTTTTAAAAAATTAAGAACAACTTGATGCAAAACCACTTTCCCTCTGACAAAATTTCCCCCATGGAAGGAAACCTCAGGAGTTTTGTGGATTTGTTTGCACAAGATTCTGGTGAAAACAAACTTGCACATCTTTCAAAGCATTTAAAATGAATGAAGAGATAATAATGGTCAAAACTGAGACCTTGGAAAGCAAGATGTATGATGTAAGATGAAAGCTCAAGGGAACATAAAAGATTCTCAGGAATAGAATTTCAGGAAATCTACTGCCTTGAATTGAAGTGTCTTGACTACAGTGCTGAGTTGGTTCAAAGTACTCCTATGTGGGCTTTTAGCTATTTCACTTTAATGAGCATCAGTTTCATCTAAGCATTCAAAGCTGCATGACCTAAGCACAACTAACCTTGGATACTGGGCCTTAATCATAGCTTTGAGCTGCTGGAAACTACTATCAGGAGCCAACCGAATAGTTATGCCGAATAGGCCTCTCTCTCAGAGGAAAATGCTTCTTCACAAAAGCTATTGATGATGAAGAATAGCAATACCTTTTAGGTTATATAAACTTTCTGAAGACTTTCTGAAGACATGTAGGAAATCAGTGGTGCCAAATTGTTTAGCTCTTTGAAGGGACATCTGAGAGAGCAAACTTTCCACACACACACCTCAATCAGCAGGAGCTATTAGGGGTCAGGCCAAGTGAGATGCAAGAGTGACTTAAGTGTTCATTTTGAATTCCAAGGGCAGATCAACTGTGCAAATATCCTGCCCTCACTGTCCTCACCCTGTCTCCCTTTCCTTCTTCGTTTGAATCCATTTTGAAACTGCTAACCAATTGTTCTTACAATCGTACTTGAGTGGAAAATTGTACGCTTGATTGCCAAATACACAAAACTTTCAAGTTTTTCTTGGAAGCAGAACAGTAGAAAGAACTGAGGTTGCAAGCATCTAAATGTTCCTTTTAAATTGCCCTGAAGTCTGAAAGAAACTGAAGGTCAAAAAATGTTATCAAAGAAGTCTCTGAGAAGGATAACATTGCATAAATCAGCTTTTATGGCCCTATTGGGAGAGGCAGACCAGGGACACCATGGGTCTGGCTTCAGATATAATGCTGGGTTTAGATGTAATGACAAGCCATGGTTTAATCAAGCCATAGTTCAAAAAGCAACAGCATGACAAAACGTCTATCTATTGCAACAAGCTAAGAAACTATAGGGTTGTTTTTTTTTTGTTTGTTTGTTTTTGTTTTTTGGCAGGTTCAAGCCTAACAACAAGCCAGAATTCAGCAAACCACAACTTGACTATACACACTGCAGAAATAATCCAAGTTGACACCACTTTAACTGCCATGGTAGTTTATTGTGGCACCAGCGCTCTCTGCCAGAGAAGGCTAAATGCCTCACAAAACTACAATTCCCTGAATTGTCTCACAAATCGTAGCACTGAGCTATAGCAGTTAAAATGGTGTCAACCTGGATTATTTTTGCAATGTGGATACAGCCTACATTATAGGTGAACTGCCCATACAGAAGCCAGCAGGGGCCTTGATTATCCTCCTGTTACTGCAGTTTGCTTAGTACTGAAAAATGCATTTTTCTTATAATGCAAATTGCCTGTTTTCAGTTTACAAAATTTCTTGTTTCTATTTCCCCAATACATGTATAAGTCAGCATGGTTTAGTGGTTTGAGCATTGGACCAGGAATCTGAAGGCTAGGGTTTGAATCCCTACTCAACAATGGAAACCCACTGGGTGATCTTGGGTAAGTCACCTTCTCTCATGCCTCAGAGGAAGACAAGGGCAACCCCCCTCTGAACAAATCTCACCAAGAAAACACCATGATAGGATCACCCCAGGACCACCTTAAGTTAGAAACAACTTGAAGGCACCCAACAAGGTATTGTTGGGATTTTATGTAAGCTGCTCCGACTGCTTGTACAAAGAAGTGGAATATAAATGAAAGTTTTATTTAATATTTATTATTTAACAGCAATAACAGCAATTCATATATTCTGTAATGTTTGTTCCAGGATCATGCCATACCTTCACATAGTCATAAGAGAAGTCATGTTGGATCAGACTAAAGGCTAGTCTAGATCTATCACTGTGTTTCCATGGTGGCTGGTCAGTTACCCTTAGACAGGCCACAAACAGGTTATGAATGTAACTTCAGCCTCTGCCCCATGCCTTCAGAAATTAATACATCGACATACAACCTCTGATACTGGAGATAACATAGAGCTATTCTGAGTTGTAATCACAGATGGGAACATCATCCATGTATTCACCCAGTTCCTTTTCAAACTGAAAGAAAAAAGCTGGTAGAATGAACTTTTGTAGACTGGAGTCTACTTGCTCAGATGCTTCTTTCTTTCAGTTAGCCTCACAGGTGCTACAACCTCCCTTTGTATACTGATTTTCCAGACTAACTATTTGCTCTTTGTAGAAGTATTTCCATTTATCTATCCTGAATTCATTCAGCTACACTGGGTGACCATGAGTTCTAGTAGAATCCATATATAGTATCTATGTGGTACCATTAGTCAAAGTATGGAATTTTCTGCCACACGATGTAGTGATGGTGAGCTTGGAAAAGAGATTAAACAATTTTGTAGAAGATAAGGCTAATAGACCCTATGGAAGAAATATACTGCTTCCAAGGTCTCCCAAGGCATTATGCCTCTCTATGTGAGAATCATAGAGTTGGAAGAGACTGCAAGGGCCATCTAGTCCAACCCCCTGCCATGCAGGAAATCTCAATCAAAGCATCCCTGACAGATGGCCATCCAGCCTCTGTTTAAAGACCTCTAAGCTGCTAAGGAACACAACTGGGGAAACTATATTGCCACCATATCCTGCTTCCCAGGGGCATCTGTTTGACCATTATATGAACACAATGCTTGATAAGATAGACCTTCTAATTTTTTTTGGGGGGGGGGGGAATGGGAGGAGGGATGGGATGTTATGGCACGGAGTGTTCTGGAAAAAGGCATGACTGGATAACTAGAACCTTGAGAATGAGAATTCCTCACTGCAACACTTTGTTGCAATTCTCACTTGGTTCATTTAAAGAAACCCAAAATAATTGTCTGGCACATTAATTTTACAGTGCATGTGGTATACAATTGTTTTTGCATATGCCTAATTGTATAGTTTAGGGTTGTATCAGAGAAGTAGCCACCAGAATTTTGTTCTAGAGCTCTAAATGTTCATATATTTTGCTTTGTGATACCAAAACTTTATGGCCAATATCCCTACGTGTACATCATCCAGCATCATGTAGCCTGTGGTTCTGAATCACTGGCACATATTTAAGAAACTGGCTGGGAGGACTCCTCCTTGTCCTTTCAGTGGCATCTTATTTATTCCCACAGCTGTCAACTAATATAACCACCATGCCCTTCTTCCAAGAAAACTTTGGTGCTAAGTCCTCTCATACAAGAAGATGCAGTACAACAGTAAATAATCAATGGCAAGGCATTGTTGTATTTATATTGAATCCTCTCCTATGAACAGATGCAATACAAGCAGAACAATGCCTTAACATCTAACATTTACTGTTAGATTTTTACTAAGTATTGTAAGTAATTTGGTACTGTGAGCTGCAATAAAAAATAAGAATAATGCCCAATTTTCTGTAAATCCTCCAAATTATATCTTCTGAAATCTTAGAAAAATTGGGGGGGGGGGGGTTTAGACTACAGCTACATCATGACCAGGGGGATGATTAATAGAACCATACAATCTTAGATTTGGAAGGGACCACAAGGGCTAGCAAATCCAACTCTCTGTCATGCAGGAATACACAGCAAAGCACTCCTGAAAGATGCCTATTTTGTTGTTATTGTGTGCCTTCAAGGCATTTCAGATTTATGGCATTTCTATCACGGACTTTCCTTGGAAAGTTTGTTCAGAGGAGGTTTCCCTTTGTCTTCCTCTGAGGCTTAGGGAGTGTGACTTGCCCAAGGTCCGTCCCCCAGTGGGTTTCATGGCTGAACTGGGATTCGAACCTTGGTCTCAAGAGTCATAGTTCAACCCTCAAACTACTAGGCCACTCTATCCAACTTCTTCTTTTTTTTATTTGTGTATTATTATTTTATTTTAAAATTAAACACATTTAAACAGAGACATATATGAAACATAAACAGAAACATATATGAAACATAAACTCAAAGTAGACAATCAAACAAACCGACAAACAAAAAATAACATTTAAATAAAAAGGCTTCCCTTCCTTTACATTGGATATTGTATATTAGGTTTATACAACCTGAGCTTTGACTTTCTCATTTTCCTTTCTCTTATATTATTTCTTAAATAATATTGTTGTCTGTCTTTCTCCATTTCCTATATTGATATTTATACCATCACCATTTCCTATTCTTATTTATCTTTGATATGGAACATCCATTATTTTTATGATATTTGCACATCTAGGGAATAATGGAGTTGGAATTGAGACGTCAAAATTTAGTATAGAACTATTCTTTGAAGGCAATTACACTTTCTTCTCCTTTTTCTTTATACAAATATTTTATTACCGATAACCAATCTTTATTAAATTTTTCGGTATTGCCCTCTCTCATAAGTATTGTCAACTTATCCATTTCCATTATCTCAAAGATTTTGTTAATCCATTCTTCTTTAGAAGGTTCCTCCTTACTTTTCCACTTTTTTGCAAATATTATCCGAGCAGCTGTGATTAGGTAGAAGATGACTTTTCCTGCTTTGATTTCTAATTCTTTCTTCACCATATTCAATAATATTCAATAATATCCAACTTCTTTTTAAAGACCTCAGAAGATGGAAAGTTCACCAACACTGGACAGTTGGTTCAGACATTTGAGGTCCAAAAAGGTAACTTTCCTAAGTTCTATTACTTTTCAGTTTGAATTTGAAGATCCAGTTTATGTATGTAACACTCTACATCTCAGCATAGCAAGACATTTCTTAACCTTGAACTATGGGGCCAGGTTTTCTTTTTTCCAGATACAAATAGGGCAGAGGGAAATGGCATTATAAAAGTTAATTAGTTACTCCAATTGCACAGATCTACAAATTGTAATCTGGCAGTCACTCATGAAGGAAGAAGGGAATGATACAACTGGCTAAAACTAAGACTCATTCACCTAGATGCCAGGACAGTACTTTATTTAGAGATACTGAGCAAAGGATTTATCACTCTCCGACTGACAGATATGTAGCTTGCTTTGACCTGCCTAGGGCTTAGGTGAGTGACTTAATAATCATGATATGAAATGAAAAGATAGATGGAAGAGACTACAGCAGACAGTGTCCTTGCAAGCAAGCCCAAGGAGGGCTTAGGCAAGGACCAAAGACCAACATTGACCAACAGTTGCCATCTCATTCTTTCATTCCGCTTACCAGTGCTCCACATTCTAAGGGTACACATGGAAAGCCCTACGTTTTAAAGATTTGCAGTGTTAGGTTTGCTGTGTCTCTTTTTGCAATCTGAAAACAAGCTTTTATTTGTGTCCTTGGCTTGAATTTTGTATTTGTAGAGGACTTTATTACTATTATTATTATTATTATTATTATTATTATTATTATCCTTTATTTATAAAGTGCTGTAAATTTACACAGCGCTGTACATACAATCTTTTTAATTGGACAGTTCCCTGCCCTCAGGCTTACTTTGGTGGCCTTTGGAGTGACAGGTAACAGAGAAATAAATTGTGACACAGCATTGTATAACATAACATAGCAAATATCAAATAGATTTTATTGATGGTCTGTCTGCTCACAGATATACAACACATATCATACTGGCCTGCACTTTATCATATATCATATAATTCATATATCTGTATTCATGTACCTAACTCAAATAGTACAATTCTATGCATGTCTACTCAGAATTCTGTTATGCTCTGTTATGCCGTCTCCATTAGCTCAGACACAACTCCCTACTTCCTACATCTTAATTATACTAGAGTACTAATCTGACTGCCAGCATGATATAATGGTTTGACTGCTGGACTAGGACTCTGGGAAGCCAGGGTTTGAGTCCCCATTCATCCATGCTAAACTTCTGGGTGACCTTCAGCAAGTCACATACTCTCAGCCTTAAAGGAATAAAATGGCAAACCTCCTCTGAACAAGAAAACTCTAGGATAGGATTGCCATAAATTGAAGTCAGCTTGAAGATAGACAGCAACAACACTAATTTTAAATGGGTAAAATAGTATTTTTCTATTCATAATATATCATAGCCTGGTGAGAAGTTGCAGGGGGCACAGCATTTACCAAGGTCAGAGTCCCTTTAGAAGGAGGTTACTGGATGCTTACTGGAAATCTATAATATTTGTGAGATTTTTTTTTTACATTGGGGTGAGTAACTGTGGCCTTCCAGATGTTTTTGGACTGCAACCCCTGTAATCCTTCACCATTCGTTATGCTTGGGCTAGGCCTGATAGAGAGCCAAAGTTTTTCGCTTCTGATTTATGCAAACAAAAGTTGAGCATGCAGGGTAGAGTTTATGCAAAAACAGGCTGAGCATACTGGTTAAACAACTATCCAAAAACTACAGATCTTAGCTCTATAGGGAACAAGATAGCCAGCTGAAAAAGGGAAAACAGCTTCTCAGACATTAATGGTTCTGCAGTATACAGCATTTTAGGAAGTAAATCTTCAGTTCTGCACAACTGTTAAAAGTGCAGGAGGCTAGCCAGCACCATAGCCAGAGGTAATGGGAGTTGCAATCCAGTAAAATCTGGATGGCCATAGCTAGCCTCACTACAATGGTAGTTGGTGGCTGGGTAATTAATTTGTTCTTTAAAGGAGCTATCCAAAGTAATGAACCTATTTTGGGCATTAAGCTCCACACCTGGGATTTCCTTGTTAAGGTTCAGAATAAAAACATGCAGAAATTCACCATCCCAATGATTTGGAATTGGAAGCCACCACCTGATCCATGGTACAAGCAAGGCCAGCTCTACTGTTATGCAACGTGGGTGGCTGATCCTCCAGAGCATGGGGGTAGCAGTGAATTGCTGGCATTTCTGGGGCTAAATGGCTTGCCCTCTACCTCTGTGCAATGTTAGTCTCCTTGGATATGGTGGATAAGCTGAGAAGGACTAGGTTTTTAATGCTGGACTATACACATTTTAATGGTTTGTATTTTAACATGTTATATTTTAATTTGTAACTGTTTTAATTCTTAAAATTGTTTAATGGTTTTTTAATTTTTATATTTATATTTTTTTAATATTATTGTACTGTTTTTAAATTGTATTGTTTTATATTTGTTGCTCATCAACTTGAGTCCCTGTATTGGGAGAAAGGCGGGACATACAGTGGACCCTTGTTATACGCTGGAGTTTGGTTCCAAAATCCCCCATGTATAACAAAATCCATGGATGCTCAAGTCCCATTAAATATAATGACATAGCAAAATGGTGTCCCTTATAAAAAATGGAAAATCAAGGTTTTATATTTAAAATTTATACTTTTTTTTTTAACATTGTCAAACCATGTATGCTTAAATACATGTATAAATAATCTGTGTATAAGAAGGGCCGACTGTAATAATAATAATGCTGTCAGCTTTGAAGTGAGATGGTGACACGTAGACTGGCTTCTGCATGTATAATAGGAAAAGGGTGCCATTTTTAATCTCTGGCTGCAATTGTCTTGAGCTTGCCTTGGATGGAGGAGCTATGTTTTCTTTTACTTCTGGCCACACTGTTAGAGAGGCTGGCAGCTGGTTTCTTTTCAGATCATACACAGAACCCACACTGAATTCCCTGCAGTTGTGTCAGATTTAAACTGCCATTTCTCTTTACACACTTAGCTGAGGGAGAGAAGAGGGAAATGAGATATTGGCTGAAATTCTGCTTCAACTTGACAAAGCATAAAACCCTTCCTGGTGTAGATGAATGCCTTTCCCCTCTCCTAGGGTGTACCACCTATCTACTTACCTCCCTGCACACTGGGCACCCTCCTCTCACAATATGAGTGGAGGTCCAGAAAGATGCCTGCTTCCCTGTGTGTCCAGCTGCAGGATTACTGTAAAATGCTGCCTGGCTAGCCCCAACCCTCCCCTGGCCGCTAGATGGACATGGAGGAGTCACCCGGCCATCAGAAAGATATGTGGCATGGTCAGGTGGTTTTTGAAGATGGTGCTGTTGAATACCTCCATCTGCAACAACCAAATATGGGCATTCATAGATATGATTTGCAGTTCCAACTATATAGGTCACCAAGAGGATTCCAACTTTTATGTATTAGCTACACACACACACACACACACACACACACACACACACACACACATATCATTATATTCTCCCATATATGTTTGCCCAGGATTGAAGAAGATATACAAGAAAGAGTCTTCACTCAGTCCCACCACCTTAAGAGGTAGATTCGGTGCAGAGATAAGAGCCGACCTTCTACATGGATGCTCCTACATTATATTATTATTATTATTATTATTATTATTATTATTATTATTATTATTAAACTCCCTTCCAAAAGAAGTTAGGTCAATTCTGTGTTCTGCTTTCAGGCAAAGACCTTTCCATGAAGGCAAGCCTTTGTCAGCTGGCTACTTGTTTTTCAAATGAATGTGCTGGACTTAAAAAAAAATGCACTAGTGATTTATTTTAGTTCTGTGCCTTTAAATTGCTTTATTTAGTGTTTTAATTGTACAATTAAATTTCTATTTTAATACATAGGATTTATTGTGTTTTTTACTGGAACCTTTTAAAATTATTTTGGAAGCTGCCTTGCATCTCAACCCTGTGATAAAGGAAGGTTGTAAATCAATTAAAGTACAAACCCAAAGTCATGGCTTGCCTCCCCCCACTTGATGTTCCTGTGTTAAATCAAGTTGAGAAGTGAACAACTGACACAGTTTCACCCAGTAAATTTAGTGGCCCAGTGGAAATTAGAACCTGGACTGCCCAAGTTCCAATCTAGCTGTCTAGCCACAACATCACAATAGTTTTATTGCTTTCAAGTGTTTTCAAGCCATTTAGACTGCATCTGTACTGCAGAATTAATGCAGTTTGACGCAGCTTTAAATGCCATGGCTCAATGCTATGGAATTCTGGGATTTGTAGTTCTGTGAGATATTTAGCCTTCTCTGTCGAGGAGTTTTGGTGCCACAACAAAATACAAATCTCAGGATTACATAGGATGGAACCATGACAGTTTAAAGCAGTGTCAAGCTGCATTAATTCTGCAGTGTGGCAGCCAGTGTTGCCAATTTCCGGGATTTCCCCTGGAAATTGGGAATTTTAAAACTTTTCCATGTCATTTCCATGTTTGCCAAATTTCCGGGAAGATTCTGGGAAATTCAGCCTTCAGGGAAATTCAACCTTGCTGCCCAAAAAAAAACCCGGCCAAAAATACCTTCCCGCTCCAAAAACACCTCCCAACATCCCTCCCATCCCAGAAGTCCCACCCCCTTTAGCCTTTCCATATTGACTTGCCCCCCCCCCCCCCCGACCCGGAAGTCCTGCCGCCTGACCCGGAAGTCCCGCCCCGACCCAGCGGTCCCTCCCCCATTCCGGGAAATTTGGGGGCATTCTGGGAAGCCAATCAGGGGATTTCCTTCAAGGGTGATTGGCAACACTGGTGGCAGCAGCCTTGGGCTCCATCCACACTGCAAAAATAATCCAGTTTGACACCACTTTAACTGCTATGGTTCAGTGCTATGGAATTCTGGGATTTGTAGTTTGTTGTGGCACCAAAGCTCTCTGACAGAGAAGGGTAAATATTTCACAAAACTACAATCCCCAGAATTCTACAGCATTGAGCCATGGCAGTTAAAGGGGTATCAGACTGGATAATTTCTACAGTGCAGATGCAGCCTAGGTTTCCCCAACAGAAGGAAGATGTGGGACAATATTGGTAGGATCATTAAAGTTGACTTCAGCTATAGTAACCTTCACCTGTTCAACTTCCACCACAATATGCCTGAAGGACAAATTGGAGACCTTGATGTTTATCACACTATGCTCTTAAAGAGCTACTTTTCCAGTGTGACTCCTCTAGCAGCCTCCTGTTGCATGCTGGGATTGGCAGGTTTAAGGAGCTGAACTTCTCTGCCTGAGAATTCTAAATACCCCTCCTTAAAATTGCCAATCCCAGCATGCAACAGGAGGCAGCTAGAGGAGTCACACTGGAATAGTACCTCTTTAAGAGCTCGTCTGATAAACACCCTGGTTAGCTTGGAATTCATGCCTCTGGGCAAATCAGTGTGTCCCCATTGTCACAGAGGCATGTTAAATGTCAGGCAGAGAATAGAATAAATGAAATAAAAATGACATGCTTTTTATTCCAGCAGTGTGGTTTCTTTTTTCTGTGTTTTTGCTTGTTTCTTGTATAACACCCAAAAGATAGAACTAACATAGCTGAGTGGTAAAATGGATGAGCTCCTTGTTTGGACTTACCTGTTGGATGGGGAGAAAAGTGCAAGGATGCATGCTAAGAAGAATGCATGACTGCCGGGGAAGGAATGGTGGATTAACTAGGTGATCACCTTTCATGTGGTCTGCCCCCTCTTAATCTATGGTATGTGTGAACAAAGTACATCTCCCCAACATGGTGGACTACAACCCTCATCATGCCTAACTGGGAGATATGCTGGGAAATGTAGTCCAGTAACATATGGAGGACCATTCTTAGCTCACCCTTGCATGTACGATATCTCTCACAGCTTATTGTCAGGCATGACCTATATGCTTTCCAACCAGTCTTTCTTTTTCCTGTTAGAGGTAGCAATCTTTGCCATGCCTATTCTTAAAAGCTGCTAGTTTATATTTCATAAGAGATTAGGTATAGTATGCATTCATGTCATTTACTATTTGTTGGTTTTAGCCTTACCTTCTTTCTTCCTGCACCAAATAGTATGCAATGTTTGTTTATACTCCTATTTTTAGACTGCAGATCTCTCAATTTCCTCCATGTTTAAAGAGCGCATGGAACAGAGCCTCTCTCAATGAGAAGTTATGCAACATTTAATATTTTTTATTAAACTTACTTCATATGGTTTTGTAAAGAAGACCATGCTTTATTTCTTTGCTGGATCCTCTGTGTGTGGTGATACTGGATGGGTTGTTGCTCACTTTCTGCTTATGATCACTAATTACTCTGCATGTGAGATATACTACATACTATATCTCTCATATTTCCATGCACTCCCAGAGTGACACAGTTTAAACAGTAGCTTTTAAAGTTATTTATCTATCTCTGGCTGGAGTTCCCATAATAAAGTTTCTTGTCTTTGGGGCTCGACAGACTGCCTCAAAAGTGCAGGCTGGAGCCACCCATTTTTCCTCCTGTGGGAGGCCACAGCAGCCAAACCGCACAGCATCCCTTTGCACTTTGTTGATGTGGCGCCACACTTGCTTCATGTTGTCAGCCCCCATGTGGACAGGAGGCCACCATTATGGCACCGGCGCTGTGCACTAGGGTTCAGGAGCATGTGGACACTGCACACTCCCAAACTCTAGAATCAGTGCCAGATCGGCACTTTCCGCAGATCTGTACTAGGTCTATATCTCTAAATGGTCTTGGATGCTCAGTGAGAGCATCTCCTCACATCTCTCAGCGTATCCTGTGACAAAGTGAAGCATCTTTTGCCACAGGAAATAGGTCTTGAGTGTCCCAAAAGGGGAGCATACTATTAGCCATGGTTGGCTCAGATTCACAGTGCAACACTCGGAACTACTACACCACACTGGCTCTTCTTGGTCATTTGATATTGTTGATGTTGTTGTTGCTGTGTGCCTTCAAGTCATCTCTGACTTATGGTGACCCTAAGGTAAACCTATCACAGGGTTTTCTTGGCAAGGCTCTTCAGAGGAGGTTTGCAATTTCCTTCCTCTCAGGCTGAGAGAGTGTGATTTGCCCAAGGTCACCCAGTAGGTTTTCATGGCTGAATGGGGATTCAAATTATATTCTCCAGAGTTTAATGCTCAAACCACTACATCATGCTAGCTCTTAGTCATTTACCTTACCATTATACATTTTGCCATCAGATATAAGGAAAGATACTTGTGGGGGGGTTTTCTGGCTCATATGTTAAAATAGTTTGGCTGGCCTGGGATGCTATGCGCCTTGACTTGGGCAAATGTGGGACACCATTTGCTGCACTGCCTCAGGTAGCAAAACCTCTTGGTGATAAGTTCTGATGAGTTCCAATACAACTCATGTTTCTCACCATTAAGGGAGGACAGTCTGAGTCACTCCTGCATTCATTATTAAGTTTTCTATGCAGTGCCTAAACCCAGCCACCTTGAAACCAAGTCTTCATTTGTAAAATGTAAATAGGAATGACCTCCCTTATAGTATTGTTGCATTAATTAATGAAAATGATTGTTCCATCCTGTACCCACATATCTTAGCATTAATTCCTGCTGTATTCAGTGGGACTTATTTCTGTGGGTCCAACTGGATGTGATTATTATTTTTTTAAAATGCATTTGCCAATCAAGCATGGAGGAGAGGTATTTTACATTACAATGGGGATATAGAGGAGAGGAACTAATCCCACCAGCTTCCTCACCTTATCTCACTATACTCAGCTACTTTAAGCCTGGTTTCCCCAGCCCAGATCTCATGCCAAAATTAAACCATTTTGCTGTTGAATTCCCCTTTCCCCCCCTTTCAGCTTGAGCTATAATTCACAATTCACAATTCACAATGATTAATGCTAACCAATTAGTCTTAAACCATGGTATGGAGTGGGTTTGCACACTGTAGGATGAAAAGTTGCTGTAACTCTATTGTACACACGCTAATGGGGGAAAACAACCATTCTCACAAAACAAACACACATAGAACCTTTCCTTGGCTATGGATAATGGGGGCTGCAGTCAAACATTTATGGTGCACATGGGATTGTTGAAAACTGAATTAGTGAGACATCATTTTTACCAAAGATCAAAGAGATGGCTTTGAAACACTCCCATTCCTTTTTTCTGGATCGTAAAGAAGACACAGTGTTCAGCTTCATTTTTAAACCATTTATTTTCTCTTCTCCCTTAGAAGCCCTGCTGAGGATGGCAGAGTGGTTTCTAATGAGATCACAAGATAGCATATTGAAAATTATTTGTGTCCTGTACTTCATTGCCAAGTCCATTTTACAAGCCAGATGGAGCCCCAGTGCATAAATATGTTTACATTGTCCCAATTGATCCATCAGCAGCTGGAAGAGCTTGGGCTATAACAAGATGGGCATCATACTGGAGACCAAAATAAATCTACCTGCCAGAGACAAGATCACATGCACTGCAGAGCGAGGTCTTGTTAGCGATTCTGGCTCATACATTTTTCATGCCTTGCAGCTAATTTCTTGGCTTTTTGTTTTGCCTCTCATTTTCCCCAGAACCCATTTGCCTACATTATCCCTTTGTTGTGATGCTTGCAAATGATGATCCCTAAACCCTTCAGCCTCTTTTCTCTGTTCCCCTTCCTCTTAGTCCGTTCTCTCTCAGCAGAGTGTGTGAAACTCTAAATCCATGGTCGTTGACCTATAGTTCTCCACAAGACAGCTGTGTTCTATTTCTCTTCTCTTTCTTTTCTATTAACTTTTTATTGGCTTAACAATGCAAGTATTTGTGTATTTAAAAAGATGAGAGCCCAGCATCTGGAGCCAACAATAACAGATTGAGTGTATTGTACGTCATAGCTTAAATGTTAGTCTAACACAAGTTGTGTGTTTTTTTCTCTCATTACTTCCCTCATCCCACCTCTTCATTTTCTACCTACATGATGTGCAGGTCCCCATTAGCAACATGAACAAGAAGAAAGTTGAAGGAACAAAAATGACACAATTCCATTTGTATGGCAGACCAACAGTATATATTATATACATGTGCCACCCAATATTATTGAATCATAGAGTTGGAAGGAATTCTAAGGGTGGATCTATACTGGCCAGTTTACTCTGGGCTGCTCCTGTAGTATTCTGGTGCCAAAGCTGTGTCACATTCCCGCTGGCATTCCTTAGCAATCCCGGGTGGCTGTTCACACACATCCTGCTGTGTCAGCAGCATCACTACAGGACTCAGGGGGTGCAGATTACACCCGGTGACACCCTTGAAATGAGGGTGACACCTGGTGAGAGCCCCCCACCTCCCTGATGCATACCATGTCATGCGACAGGGAGAGAGACGACCAAATGTCCCCAGTCCCTGCCCTCCAAGGCTTGTCTTCCAAGCCTTGGGGAGCAGGGAGGGAGTAAAGCCACTTGGAGCATGGACAGGGATGTGTGGGGCTGAGAGAAGTTCCTGAAGCTCCCCCCCCCCACTCCAGGTAACACCCTGGTGTGAAACACCACTGATCTGTGTCACCTGGCACCCCTGCCATTGGCATGCGTCACTGGCATGACTTGAAAATGAGGCACCCAGCATTGATCACATGGCTGAATGCCTCATTATGATCTCAGACGCAGTGACTTGCACCAGCACTGGCAACACCTGGTGACACATCAGGACACTGTGTTAACAGTCACCTGGTGTCACTTTGGAATGACATTTCATCCAAAATCTGGAGCAAAGGGTGGGCTTTTGTAATGCAAGTTAACACATGGTTGGCTCAGATTTAATGCACAACTCCCCTTACATCATGAAGACAGTCTGCAGTCAGGGCTTTGTCCCTGCATTGTGAAGACAGGTCACAATGGAGGAGGGACTAATTCATTTGGCCCATATAGGCATACACTTTGTTGTTGTTAACCACCTTTGAGTTAATCTCAACTGATGGTAACCCTATGGATGAGACATTTCCAAGACTCCCTATCATCCACTGCTCTGCTTAGTTCCTGTAAATTCATACGTGAAATCTCCTTAATCAAGTCCATCCATCTAGCATGCAGCATTCCTCTCTTTCTACTTCCCGCCACATTTCCTATCATTACTGTTTTTTTCCAATGAGTAGTGCCTTCTCGTGATTTGTCCAAAGTATAGAAATCTCAGTTTTGTAATCTTGGTTCCCATGGAGATTTCTGGCTTGATCTATTCTAGGACCCATTTGTTTGTCTTGCCCTAAGAGTCATTTAATCCAACTCCCAGTCACTGCTGGAATTCACTGCTAAATCATTCCTGAGTGGTGGGCATCTAGGCTTTATTTTAAGAACCTACAATGAAAAAGACGTCACCACCTTCTGTGGTAGTCTATTCCATGTAGGGTTGCCATAATTGTCCACTAAAACCCGGGACAAAATGTAGCACAAAATCTAGACCAAACTGTAGGACAACTGCAGGACAAAACTCAGTCCAAAACTCAGTCCAAAATGTAGAACATTTAAGGTCTTCCATTTTTCTTAAATGTCCTACATTTTGGGCTGAGTTTTGTCCTGCAGTTGTCCTACAGTTTGGTCTAGATTTTGTCCTACATTTTGTCCCGGGTTTTAGTGTAGAATTAAGGCAACCAAATTCCACTGCTAAATACTTCTTACAGTCAGAACGTTTTTCCTTATATTTAGTTAGAATCTCATTTCTCTCAACTATTCCTCATGGGTCTTGGTTCCCAGATCTTTCACCATCTTGCTTGTTCTCCTGTGGTCATGTTCCAGATTGTCAAAATCCTTCTCGAATTTTACTGTCTAAACTGGACCAACAGACAGGCCAAAATAAAGCTGCTTTGGGTCTCTTTGGAGGTATGCTGTTTAAATGATGGATGCATCCTAAGAGTCCAGAAGCCACACCAAATCTGCGCTGTATGGGGCCCAAGTACTCCAAATTAGGCCTTACCAAAGCAGGAAAAAATGGCATTGTTACTTCCCTTGTCAATGCAGCCCTGGACACAATAATTATGTCAAATTGCATTGGCCTTTTTTCTGGCAGTTCTTTCTCTGTCTGTCTGCATCTTTCTAAATACACATCTATATAGACAGATGTTGTTGTTGCTGTTATGTTTATTTGTATCCTTCTCTTTTCCCAGAACTAGGACTCAGAGCAACTTCAGAATATTAAAAGATCAATACAATTAAAATTGTAGAAAAGAGGTGCATTAAAAAGGAATTAAATTATTAGAATTTTTAAAATAAATAGCTATTAAAAGAATAGGTAGCTATTAAAAGAATATGGTGTGGACTGACCAATGATGGATACCGGAAGCAGCAGTTTCTATAATCACAGAGGCTGCAACAATCACAAATATAGTGATCAACATTCCACATATTATGTTGGATTACCTAGCTTTCAGGTATGCCATAACTGCATATGTAAATGAAGCACAGATTCCATAAATCAACCCAGAATCAACCTATTTTTCCAGTACCACTTTCAGACATGATACAGTTCAATCTAACAACATCAGGATTGCTACAATTGCCTCCAGCTGCTGTAAATGAAAAGTAAGTTGTCTCACTCAGAAATGTAGCATGGGAAGGGAGTGGCCTTTTTGCATTTTGACTACTTTGGAAGATTCCCCTTCACAGAAGACTTTGGAACAAAGGTTAGATGCCCCCCCCCCTCAGCAATGGATTCCTGCACTGGCAGATAATTAGACTAAGTGGGCTTTGGAGTCCCTTCCCATTTTATGATTCTTCTTAGATATCAAAAATTGATGGTGAAGGAAAGTAAACACTCAACACAGCAACCAGTAAGGCTGAGCAGTGGGAGTTTGATATTTCAGCACCAGCTCTGCCTTTGAAGGTCCACAGAAATTCTTTATTCACCCTAAATAAAGATTCTGTGAGAACTTAGGCCCAGTACAGACCGTCAGAAAGCGGGGGTCTGGCACTGATTTTAGGGCTCAGGAGTGTGGAGCAACTTCAAGCCTTACTGCCTGCCAGCACCGCCATCATGGCTCAGCCCTGTCCATTGGTGAACTCCTGGCACCCACCATGCACACTAAAAAGAACCCACAGGTTCTTTTTAGTCCTGACGGAGGCTGTGCCACTGCAACCTCCATCAGGAGTAAAAATGGATGGCTCCAGCCCACCTTTTCGGGGCGGTCTGTCAAGCCCCATAGTCTGTAAGAGAATATATAAGGAAAGCTATAAGGAAACAATTACAAAGACAAGCTAAAGGAACTGTTAAACTGTGTAACTAATAAAGTATTTATACATTGTATCCACTGTGAACCATCCACTAAAAGAGATACTGTATTCAGCCTGACTTGTCAATAAATATATTTGTTTCAACAAGTAGCTGTCTGAAGTGATTTCAGAAACACATTAAAAATGCTACCAACATTGAGAAAAGTCTTTTAGGTTTGGGACACATTAGATAGTGGCTGTGTGGCTGTCAAAGAATAGTTGGTGCCAAGATGGGGGGAAATTTGAAACCCAGAGTGCTGGCATCTAAAGAGTGTTATAGTGCAGGAAACACTTAAGAGAGTCCCAAGTTTGAGTCTCACAGTGAAGAATTGGTGGGATAGTGGCCATCACCTTCATATAATTGATGGCAGTGGTGGGATCAAAAAGTCCCATTGGCTTGCCATCTGAGAAAGTGGTTGGGTGGGTGAGTCACATTGTGACATATTGGTGGCAGTAGTGGCACACAAAGAAATAAAGTGAAAGGTTTTAAGAGATTTTGGCAGTGTCATGTTGTTACCTTGTCACATATACACACATTTTTTCTTAAAAGCGAATTTCTGTATTCTGAATGTATTACTGTTCTCTCAGCAAAGTCAGTGACACTGCCCTGCATGCCTTAGATGCAAAACAGTAACACCAATAAACTAGAGGGAAGATCCTGGATATCTGGGAAAACAGTGAAGTATGAAGGATTGCCTTTATCTTAAAATTAAGAGAAACATGTTGGATCAGCAACAGATGTTCCCATAAACCTTTACCTTCTAGGAGGAATGGCTCTGTTCAAGGCACCAGCCAGACCCCGCTATGATATTCCATTATATTCTCCTCCCACCTCATTCCAGTTTTCCTATCCCATCCACAGACTTCAATAAAAAGGAGTGGTACTGCATCTAAAGAAGTGGGCTTATATTCATAAGAGCTCATGTAGGGGAAAAACAATCTTAAAGGTTTTTCTTTTCCCCTTCTCCATTTTCTTTCTTCCTTATTATGCTGCAAGAGACTAACATAGGTGGGTTCCACACCGCCAAAAAGTACGTGCTTGGCACGTACTAGGGTTAGGAAGGGGCATCCTATCTGGATGCCCCTAACCCTAGTACCTGCCGAGCACGTACAAAATGGCAGTACCCATTCTACATGGGTGCCGCCATTTTGACATAGCAGATGCTTATCATCTGCATGTCGCGGCATGGAAATGATGCCGCAAGTGCACCATTGGCGCCTTGTGGCATCATTTCCGCACTGCAAAAGAACCCGCTTTTTGCAGGTTCTTTTTGCTGCACCAGGGAATCGCATGGTTTGTTCGCTGTGGTTCCCTGGTGCAGCAAACACGGGCGCCCGCAGAGCACCCTTTTGGGCGCTTTGTAAAGCACCATAGCTACTTCTTTGAAAACTCAACATCAGTGGCTACTGAATGTGCTGTGTGCTCACAGAGCTATTTTCAGTGGTGGCTAGTGGCTCCCATATTGCTTAGGTAGAGTGAATCTGCTCCAGGTTTTAGTTTAACTTTAAAGATGCTAGCCAAGGAGGACAAAGTTCAGCACTTTAGATAACTCTTTCAAAGTCTGGACTACTTCTTAGAGTTAGCATCCTTCACATGCCTGTACTTATGCATTGTGGTGGCTTCCTGTTTGCACTGTGGCAACTTCCTTTCTGTTTGTTTTGCCACGTCCTTGCTCTTCTTACATTCTTCAAACCTACAGGTTCTTCTTCTCTCTCTTTTAACCATTAAACCATTATTATGCACAATCAATTTGTAAGTAAAGCTATTTGTCCTCCTTTACAAAGAAAGCTAAGCTTGTTTTTTTTGCTTTGTTTTTGTTTTTTGTTTTTTTGCTAGACCCTATGTCTATGTGAATGGCTGTGGGACTGGTTGTTGCTCGGCTTCTGTTGTGACAATTCAGTTATTCTGGAAGAGAGATCCACTGTTATCTTCCACATTTCCCAGCACTACTGAGTGGATTCACTCCTCCACTGACATGGAATTTACTAGCCATAAGTTGTGGGGGAAGGGGGAGTATTCCCCTGTTCTCTCTCTCTCTCTCTCTCTCTCTCTCTCTCTCTCTCTCTGCCTCAGGATTCTTTGACATATATCCATGCCAATTCTTCTTTTTTGGTTCTGTGTGGCCTTCTTTTGGCTCCTGTCCTATTGGCAATCATTCATTGCTCAGTTTTGCAATTAGAAAGACTGAAGTACATCAGAAGACTTGGCATGCATGGCACACAGCCTCATTCCACCTTTGGCCCATGTATGTTTTCTCTGCTCTGAACTTGTGCAGGAGCAATACTTAGCACTGCCAGTCAAAAGGCACCATGCAGCTGTTCCATCTGTTCTTCTTGACAGATTTTTATGAGGAAAAATACAGACGCCCCAGTGGGAAAACATAAGAAGGTTACAAGTGGAGGATTATGTTGTCTGGACACTGTAAAAGTGTATAATTGAGACAAGATGATGGAACAATAAAAGCCCTATCCCAAAGTACTTTTGGTCCAGACAAACCTTTAACTAGATGACCTTTTAGCTGCTGTCCTCAAGGAGCAACTGGTGGCTCCCATGTCAGTGGGACAATACATCCACCTGTCTTTTAGTTGAAATTGAAAAAAGCTATCCAAGGTACTGAGCTAGCCCATGAACAAATCTTGCCAAGAAAACACAATGATAGGTTCACCATAGGTTCACCATAAGTTGGAAATAATGCATATAACAATAACAATATAAAACAACATTTTAAAAATGGTTTGGGTCTAGGCTTTGCCATACATACAGAGAACCCAAGGAAAGCAAGCTGCAGGTCTACTGACTTAAGTTCCACTGCATTCAGTGAGCCCACTCACAGTCAAAGTGAGTTTGGATCTGGCCCATTATTTTTCTGCAGTAAGGAGGTGAGATTCTCAAGGTTGTTCCAAAGCCATTTGCTTGTTGTTGGTGTTGGTGGTGGTGGTGGTGGTGGTGGTTATCACACACTTTATCCATAAAGCACAAGGCAATATACATGGTTTGCCCACACACATGCAACCTTTACCCAATAACCCTTTGAGGTAGACTGAGAGACCAGGACCAGCAATCCAGTGAGTTTCACAGCTGAAGGGAGATTTAAACCCATTTGTCCAACACAATGGCATTCCAGTAGTGAATGAAGTGTGTGTGTGTTGTGCACATCTGTGAGAATGAGACACAGAGGTCTCTTTCACACTATACAATTATAGCACTTTCATATCACTTTAACTGTCACAGTTCAATTCTATAGTATCTTGTGATTTTCAGTTCAGTGAGATACATAGAATTCTGCCCATGAGAGTTCTAGTGCAGTGGTTCTCAGAATATGGCATCATTGACCATGTTGGCTCCTGGGAGCTGAAGTACAAAACAGCTGGAGGATCAAAGTTGAAAAGCCCTGCTCTACTGTTTCACCAAATCCTAGGATCCCATAGGATGCAACCATGGTAACTGAAGTGGCATCTAAATGCTGTATGTGTGCAGTGTGAAAGAGACCAGAGAGGATGAGAGAGAGAGAGAGAGAGAGAGGGAGGAAGGAAGAGAGAGAGGGGAAGAAGAAGAAGAAACAGTTTATAATATAAGTGTGAATGAAGAGTGTGGATCATAGGGATTATAAGTACTTTGTGTTCGTGACTTGAAAATGGAAACAGGTGATATATTTCAAAACAGCCGTTACTTTTTATGGTAACCACAGGAAAGAAAGAAAGAGAGAGAGAGAGAAAGAAAGAAAGAAAGAAAGAAAGAAAGAAAGACTCTGCAAGTGACTAGCCATTTCCAGAGCTGAGATGTCATGGAACGATCATGAAGATTCTTATGCAATCAACATAACCTTATCTTTTAGCCTAGATCACTCTTCATGTCCTTGAGATGAAGATGCAGAAAATATTTGCTGCCTGAATCCAAATCTTGGAGCCATTTTGTTGCCTGTGACAAAAGGACAAAAGAAGATATATCCCCCACCATCACTTATTTATTTTTTCTTCAAGCCATTTTTCACTTATGGTGCCTTCAAGCCATTTTTCACTTATGGTGAACCTATCATAAGGTTTTCTTGGCATGTTTCGTCAGAGGGGGGTTGCCATCGCCATCCTCTGAGGATGAGAACATGTGACTTGTCCAAGGTCCCCCAGTGGGTTTTTATGCTCAAGGAGGGAATCGAACCCTAATTTCCAGAGTTGTCGTCCAATGCTCAGACCACTACACCACGCTATATAGAGACCGATTAAACTAACAGCTGACTCTTACTTGAACCCAGATGACTCGAGTGTATTTGGACCACAGCTGAGATCAACAGGATATCTTAGGGCAGTGGTCCTCAAACTGTGCCCTTTAAGAAATTTTGGACTTCAGCTCCCAAAACGCTCAGCCATGCTGGCCAGTAGCCTGAGATTCTGGGAGATGAAGTTCAAAATCCCTTAAAGGGCACAATTTGGGGACCACTGTCTTAGGGGATACAGAGAAGACCAAATGGTACACACATTCTGCCCTACAACATTTTGTTGGCACTCCATGTCCCCAGCGTCTGCCACTTGCAGTAGGTACTTCTCTTTGGTATGGTTGGCTATGCTCTGCAGAACTGTTTAAATTGTGCCAATGTGAAATATTTTACCATAAAGTGAATTGAGGGGATATACAGGCGAGCAGGTGGATTCATGAATGTTAGCCCCCTCCAGGCAAGGGGTGTAGGCAAGAGCAGATTAATATGCTTGAAAGTGTGGAGCTATTCCAAAATAGGGGTCACTTTTGTGCTCAACCTCTAGAGCATCAACATAGAAATTAAATGAAGAGGAAGCAAGTACTACTTTTTCCCTCCAACACTGCTTCCACCAATTGAACCTTTGATAATTTGACAATGGAGCTGAAGAGATGGTGCTCCTTCCTGAACAACATGAGAAGCCTAGGACTTTGTGGACAGAGTCCACTGTAGAAGGGGATGGGAACTGCATACAGTAGTTCTATAGATGTCATAGGTTTCTGTGGAGTTTTCAAACTATGTGGCTATGTTCTAGAAGAGTTTATTCTTGATGTTTTGCCAGCACCTGTGGCTGGCATCTTCAGAGAATGCTGGCATGGGAGTAAGTGGAGTATATATATATATACACAGTGACCCTTGGTTGAGAGGTAGTGATTTACATGTTAATCTCTGTGTTGGTCTGTTGTTGAATGGCAAGGCCTCAGGGTGTCTATTTAATTAATGATCCATTGTCTGCTGGGAAATCCCCCTGAACCTGGATGGTTTTCATTTGCATGTGCTGGGTCTTGATTTTGGTGTTTTTCAGGATTGGTAGCCAAACTTTGTTTACTTTAAGGGTTTCTTCTTTCCTGTTGAAGTTGTCCATGTGTTTGTGGATTTCAATGGCTTCACTGTGCATTCTGACCTGATAGTTGTTGGCAGGGTCCAGAATTTCAGTGTTTTCAAATAGCATTTTATGCCCAGGATGGTTTATTATGTGTTCTGCTACTGCTGATTTTTCTAGCTGACCCAGTCTGCAGTGTCTCTCGTGTTCCTTGATTCATATTTGGATGCTGTGTTTGGTAGTCCCTATGTAGACTTGTCTGCAGCTGCACGGTATATGATAAACTCCTGTGGCTGTGAGAGGTATATGATAAACTCCTGTGGCTGTCCTTCGATGAGTGCAGTATTTGCTGGATTTTCTTGGTCAGTTTGTAGATCGTTTGGAGGTTGTTGGATAGTGACTACCATCAGCCCTAGCCAACTTAGTCATGACAAGAAATGCTGGGAGTTTCAATCCAACAACATCTGGGAGTCTGCATGATTCTCACCTCTGATTTAGAAAGAGAAATAATCCTTGCATGGGGAAGAATTAGAGAATGGTCATCTCCTCCCATGTGATGTATGGCTCCCTCACATTGGCCCACTGGAAGAACTAACACTTCTCTGAGTCACAGTTGTGTATTGGAGCCTGGACTTACAGGATTGGGTCACAAGGGATTTTTTATTTATAATTGTTTCCAACTTATGGTAACCCTAAAGTAAACCTATTATGAAGTTGGCAAGATTTGTTTACAATGGTTTTGATATTACCTTCCTCTATGGCTGAACAATATGACTTCTCTGAGATCAGAGATTCAAACCCTAAGAACTCTGGCCTTAGAACTCTGATCTTAGTTCAAGAAACTACTGAACTAGGCTGGCTCTACCTTTTAATTAGCACAGAATGTTACATTATCCCTCAGGTTTTCATGTTCCCTCTGACTTCACTATGTTTCTTAGAGGATCCAGGTGGCTGGAAGGGGATTCTCCCAG
Organism: Sceloporus undulatus; assembly: GCF_019175285.1. Classification (NCBI taxonomy): domain Eukaryota; kingdom Metazoa; phylum Chordata; class Lepidosauria; order Squamata; family Phrynosomatidae; genus Sceloporus; species Sceloporus undulatus. The sequence goes on from NC_056526.1 coordinate 32,301,580, forward strand.
AAATAGCTTATTGCTGTAAGTTACCCCTATTGTAATGCAAACGGGGTGGTCCTGAATGGGCAATTAACTTAATAGCAAGCAGAGTCAGAAGGGTACACTGTTAGCTTTACAAAGGACTTCCTCCCTATGGAGATGAAAACTGCTAGGACTAATTAGTTGACATGGATCTGCATAATTGCCATAGCCAGCACGTTTGGAGTGTTCTAAGAGGACATGAGGATTGTGGTGAGAGCTGGCACTTCAGAATCTATTGGTATACAGATTGCAGACTCCCACATCATTGGAATAATACAAGAACCAACACTTAAGATTCCATGTGCAGGTCCTTAGGAAAGCATGTGCAAAGAGAAGCCCAAATTGCTCAGCATGATGTGTTTTTTCCTAGAACTGCACAACTCCCCCTAGACGTTGACCTAATAACTTTTCAAGAGGGCTTTAGAGAAGATAAAATGGTTTGAGGAAGCATTTCCATGTCACTTCAGCTCAGCAGGTACAGTTGCCCTTAGAGAAAAGGATCCTGTTCTTCTTTGTCACTGGCAATACAGCCATGTAATACAGCAGGTTTTCCTCATCTAGTGTTCTCCAGAAACCCTTTTGTAATTCACATTTGTACTGCTATGATTTCACTTTAACTGCCATGGCTGCACCCTATGGAACCCTGGAGTTTGTAGTTTGTTAAGGCACTAGACTACTGTGTTCCCAAACTTTAGTCCTCCAGATGTTTTAGTCCTCCAGAGAAGATCTGCTGGACCTTTCCCCTTCCCCACTGCCATTCCCTTTTCCTTTTGTGTCTTGTCTTTTTTTAGATTGTAAAATTGAGGGCAGGAAAATGTCTAATTAACAATTTGTAAGCTGCTATGAGAACCTTTTGGCTGAAGATATAAATACTCTAAATAAATAAATAAAATAAATTTCAGGTCCCAGAATTCCTGACTGTTGTCTACACTAGCTGAGGCCTTTGTGGGATGGTCTTATTATTATTTATATCCTGCCCTTTCCCCAAAACTGTTGCTATAGCAGTGAAAGTGTAATCATAGCACTATCATTGTGCAATATGAATGGGGCCCTAATATGGAAAGCTTGGGAAAGTTACTTTTTGGGAATACAACTCCCAGAATCCCTCGTGAGCACTGGCAGAGAGATTCTGGGAGTTACAATCCAAAATGTTCTCGCGCTTTGCCCTTTTGTCAGGTTGCAACTCCCATTATGGCTATGTTGACCAGAAATGAAGGGGGAATATTGTCCAATATATTGGGATGGTTGGGAGAGCCTTTGAAAAGGGGATGCAGAAGGCAAAATAAGAGTAAGAAAGAAATGCCTTTGAAAGTTTGAGTGAGGTTCAGTCATTGCAAGACAGATTGTCTTACAGTGTGAGATCAAAATGCAACCTTTATCGATAACAACTTGAATGATTTTCTCACAAAGTGAAAATCCCTGGAAATGAAATTCCAAGCTATTTATGCTTCTCAATCTAATCTAGTACTTGGTCAGACTTGATCAGACAGCAGAGATGAAGACCTAAAAGAGCAGCTAAATATTGCAGGAAGAAATTATCAGCCTTAAAAAAGAATTCACAGCTCTTCAGCAAAGCCAAATGTCCTTATTAGGTCTACCAGTTAGTTTGCCTCTGTCTAGCAGGAAAACAGTGAAGGAAAAATATAACCCATTTTGAAAGGTTTATGCATTTTTAAGGTAAAAATGAAACCGAAGCCTATAGTCTCTTGCTTCAGTGTTTCCTTATGTTTGAGGTATGGGGAAGAGAATATACAGCCCTGCAGTGTGTAAGCCCCATATTTTGGGGGATAAACAGGGTAAGAGAAATGTCACAGCATAATAGTCTCAAAAACCATTAAAATCTTCTGTATTAAAGTAATCATTGTGCTCTTTCATTAGTGCCCATTTGGTTGGCAACTGTCCTTTGCCAGCTTTGGCACTGACTTCAAAACAGGAATAGGGTGATTATCAATAGGAAGAAATCTAGAATTTACCAGCTCCTTCAAGATGAGAGAGAGAGAGAGCTACCAAGTAACTTTGGTAGTAAACAACATAACAAAATTTGTAGGCTTCTGTCTGCAAAGTTCTGGTTCCTAAAGTTTGGGATATCATCATCATCATCATCATCATCATCATCATCATCATCATCATCATCATCA
>NC_056526.1:32303742-32311514 GCF_019175285.1 Sceloporus undulatus
GTTCCACAGTCTACCAAGCATTATTGATTCCAATTTTGGGACATCAATGTTTCGGATTCTATCTAAGAATCTAGGACTCAGTCTAGTGGGCTAATGTGGCATATTCCAAATAGTAGGGTCCCTTTTGGTAACTGCATTGTTGTAATTTTATCTATTGTGATTTTATTCAAATGTTTCGGAAGTTTGTTTGGAATTGCTCTCAGAGGTACTGAACCTCAATTTGTTTGTGTCCATATTTTATCACACACACACCCCCCTTTTGTATATGTGTGTGTTGTGTGCCTTCATGTCATTTCCAACTTATGGCAATCCTATGGTGAACCTAACACAGGGTTTTCTTGGCAAGTTCCTTCAGAGAGAATTTGCCATTGCCATCCTCTAGGGCTGAGAGAGTGTGACTTACCCAAAGTCTCCCAGTGGGTTTTCATGGCCGAGCAGGGATTCAAAGCCTGCTCTCCAGAGTCACAATCCAAAACTCAAATCCCTACATCATGCTGAATCCAGAATCAGTCTTGTGGGCTAATGTGGCATACTCCAAGTAGTAGGGTCCCTTTGAGTACCTGTGCTGTTGTGATCCTATCTAGGGTGATTTTATTCAGATGTTTTGGAAATGTCTTTGGAATTGGTCTCAGAGACACTGAATCTCAATTTGTTTGTTGTTGTTCTTAGCTGCCTTAGAGTCGATCTTGACTTCTGGCGGCCCTGTGAATGAGGCGTCTCCAGGTCCTTCTATCCTCCACCTCTCTGCTCAGGTCCTGTAGGATCAGGCACATGGTCGGTCTCCTTGACTGAGTCTATCCCTCTGTCATGAGGTCTTTTTCACCTTCTGCTTCCCTCCAACATTCCCCAATTATGCCTTCCCATGATGTGGCCAAAGTACGACAGCCTCAGTTTAGTCATCTTGGCTTCTAGGGAGAGTTCAGGCTTGCTTTGTTCTAGGACTCAGTCGTTCTAGGATCTCAAAGTGCAGGTGTCACTATTCCACAATCTCCTCTCTCTTTCTTTCCAATCTAGCTCTCCCCAGCAATTGCCACATCTGTAATTCAAAATTAAAGTTGTGGCTGTTGTTGCCTTGCCTTTTCAAATCCTTTCCTTAGAAGCAAGAAGAGGCTGTAGAAGTGGATGCACTCCCCAGCTCCTAGGGATAGATGTCGCTTCAGAGCCCCCAGATCAGATCTCTGGATTGCAAGTTGCCAAGACACACAAGTGCCCAGGTTTGAGGGGGAAAGAAGTGTGTGTGTGTGTCAGCCAGGTCTGTTTTGGAACTGAGACTCCTAGAGAGAAAGAGAGAGAAAGAGACAGAGAGCGGAGGGAGAGAGAGAGAGAGACTGAAGAGTGTTTTCATCCAAGTCCAGAAGAGGACAAGAAGCCAGCATTGCACATCCTTGCGCTGCAAACTTTTGAGCCATGCCTGTCTTGTGATTCAGACTTGCTTCGCAAATTGCAATCGCCTTTCCCTCTTTGCAACCCAAGGGAGGGAGGGAAGCAAGCAAGAAAGCAAGAAAGCAAGGGACTGAAGAAGGAAGCCTCAGCTTTTCAGCATCGGTTCGCCTTGCATACTGAGTCGCAGCTGCATCGAACTGCTGCAAGAGTCTTCCAAAGAGAGAGAGAGAGAGACGGTAAGAGGAGGAGATGGAGTGCCATTCTTGGGGTCAGATCAAGAGCCCCCAAACAGGTTGGAGGGGAAGGAGGAGGCTTGTGTGTGTGTGTGTTTCTTTTAAGGAAAAGGGGTCCAGGGCTTGGTGCAACGAGGGATCTTGCGGAACTGCTTGCGCTTGGCTGCATCCGCACTGTAGAAAAAATCCAGTTTGAGCCCGCTTGAACTGCATGGAATTTGAGGATGCATTGAGCCATGGCAGTTCAAGCGGGTTCAAACTGGATTATTTCTGCAGTGCGGATGCAGTGGCAATCTGATCCGATTCAGAGAGCCCTGAAAGAGATTTTTTTTAGGACGGATGGTGGTTTGTCTGTCTCCAGCATGCAAAGCTTTGTCTTGCCTGGAACATACTTTGTTCGGATCCCTATGATGTCTTCCCTCCTGGTGTGTAATAGCATTTGTGGAAGGGGAGATTTATTTAAATATGACCTTTGAAAACAAAATCTAAAGAAGTAATTATTTTTACAAAAAATATGTAGCCTATAGTTTATGGGGTAGTGTGCAACTGGCAAAGAAACCAGGTGAGGACCTGTTGGTCTCCTGGTGCTTTTGAGATGAGAAAGAGAGAAATTGGTATCCTATCTATCTACCTACCTATCTATCTATCTATCTATCTATCTATCTTTAATTGAGCCAAGAGCTCTAGAAGTAAGGTTAAGAGAATGGGCATTTGGACTGGCAACTGAACCAGCTTCTAGCCAATTCACCAAGTCACTCCTTGGTTAGCTATTTCAAACACATAAGAGTTTATCACAGTAGGGCTAATTTTGGCATTAAAGAGAGATTAAAGTGCATTTAAAGCATTGTGCAAATAAAGCCAAAATGGTGAGTAATTGCATGAATGATTATCACACGCAAGTGATGTTGGAAGTGCATTGTAGCTGAAATCCTGAAAGTAAAAAGATGTGTGTTAATGCTTCTTTGTGACCACTTTAATGGCGGGTTTTGTGTGATGTCGTGTGTGATCTTTTCATGTAATTATGCAATTTTTCCAGGTTATTTATGGAATAAACTCCCAATCTCCTTTGCGTGGTAAATTCCATAGCCATGTCTGTCTGTAGAATCAGTATCTAGAGAGATCTTGTAGCACCTTTGAGAATCACTGAAAGAAAAAAGTTGGGTGCATGAGTTTTTGTAGACTTAAGTCCGCTTCATCAGATGCATTTGGTTTAATATGCCATTAGTGTGTGAGAATGTCAATTCAAATTCAAAATCCTTTGGGTATGGAAATGAAGTGGCAAGTCCAGTTTTAACTGTTAAATAAAGGCAGTGGAAACTGTAGCCTGATAGTGAGGAGAAAGTATGAGTGTGGGAAACAAAAGAGAGTGATATGATGAAGAGGTCAAGGGCGTTATTTGTTAGTCAGTCCTTTGGCCTCAGTTTCCCACCAAGCAAAGAATCGTGACCATAATATGTCTGTTGTTGTTGTTGTTGTTGTTGTTGTTATATCTCATTTTCCTCAAGAAACTGGGACACAAAGCCACTTACAAATTAAAGGAACAATACAACTAAAAGCATCTGAGCTACTTGCCACTGGAAAACTAGCTAAAAGATTTGCTTGGGAGAAAGTGCTGCTATTCAAGATGTGGAGATGGAAGTGTGGAAGGGCAAACCATTGGCTCTGATGTTATAGAACTCTTGCAGTTGTGACAGCCAACATAGATCTCATATATAGCAGAGTGGTTCTTTTTCTGTACCCCCTCATTTGATTCCTGCATCTATACCTACAGATCACTGTAGCTAACCTTGGCTTCCTATAAAATGACCAAGACTTCATCTTTCCAATGCCCTCCATAGGTGCCAGTACCTGAAGGGTGTTCTGAGTCAATAAAGGCAATTTCAGTGAGTCAGAAAAAGCTGCAGAGTGGGAGACAAGCAAAGGAAGAAATTATCTTTATGGGGCACAGAAGATAATTGTTCCGAAGTATACATCTCACTTTTGCGTGGATTTTCAAGAGGCAATTATAATGAATGGCTGCAGATATCAAAGTGATTCGAGCACTGAATGGCTGTGTACCTTGGGACGGGTTGCCCAGAAGCCCTTTGAGAACCCATAATAAGGGACATGGGCTTAGATTGCGAAGGGCATCATGCAGGCGCTATTAAAAGGAATGAAATTAAAATATGGTGAAAAGTTGTGTCTCTATTCAATCCCTGAGTGCTTGTGTATCTATTAGGACAAGATGTAGTACAGTTCAGTAGTTAAGAGTGTGAGCATGGATTCAGATATTGTAAGTTTGTTTGCAAAGTACCAATATGACTAGTGATATGTTTGACCTTGGGTAAATCATTCCACCTTGTTTTCCCATCTCTGGATTGTGATGTTGTGAGGCATATGAAAGAAAAGACGGGGTTTTGTGTTGTTGTTTTTAAACAGGCATGGATCATTAAAAGCTGTGTGAGGATGCAAAATGATTAATAGCAACACCACTCTCCTGAAGTGGGTTCATATCAGTTTGAAAGCGCATGGTCCAAAACACACTTCAGAAATAATCCAGTTTGAGACCGCTTTCACTGGCTGGGCTCAGTGCTAGGGAATTCTGGGAACTGTAGTTTTGTGAGACATTTAGCCTTCTCAGTCAGAGGGTTCTGGTGCCACCACAAACTACAATTCCCAGGATTCCCTAGCACTGAGCCAGGGCAGTTAAAGCGGCCTCAAACTGGACGATTTCTGCAGTGTGTTTTGGACCCATATCTGTAAAATGAAAATGAAAGTTAGTTCTGTCGTGATGCACAATTATATAAACTGTACTGTTGTGTGTACCCCACACAGGATCACAACAATACATTCCTAGTATACACAAGGATTTCAGTACAGAATTGCTGCATGAGTAAGCTTGTGGTTTAAAATAGTGGCCATCATGCAGTGATCAAAAAATTGCTAGAACTGAACTGATTTAATCATAGAATCGTAGAGTTGGAAGAGACCACTAGGGCCATCCAGTCCAACCCCCTGTCATGCAGGAAATCCAAATCAAAGCATCCCTGACAGATGGTCATCCAGCCTCTGTTTAAAGACCTCCAAGGAAGGAGACTCTATCACCCTCCGAGGGAGTGCATTCCATTGTCGAACAGCCCTTATTGTCAGGAAGTTCCTCCTAATGTTGAGGTGGAATCTCTTTTCCTGTAGCTTGCATCCATTGTTCCGGGTCCTGTTCTCTGGAGCAGCAGAAAACAAGCTTGCTCCATCCTCAATATGATATCCTTTCAAATATTTAAACATGGCTATCATATCACCTCTTAACCTTCTTTTCTCCAGGCTAAACATCCCCAGCTCCCTAAGTCGTTCCTCATAGGGCATGGTTTCCAGACCCTTCACCATTTTTGTTGCCCTCCTTTGGACACGCTCCAGTTTCTCAATGTCCTTTCTGAATTGTGGTGCCCAGAACTGGACACAATATTCTAGGTGGGGCCTGACCAGAGCAGAATACAGTGGCAGACAACAACTTTAAAATAAAGCTTTGCTTAATTAGGATCCACCACTGAGTTCAGACTATACTCACAGGCTGAGAAAATAAATTGTGCGACCCTTTTCTTCATAATATAACCAGGATTAAATAAAATACTGTAGCTTGATATGAGGAATGGCAAAGTTAGTGTGAAATGTCTTTTAAAATGCAACAAAGATACATTGCATAGGTATTTTATATAGCTCACTCATAGTCTGAACATAAGCAATTTTGGTCATATAGGTTTACTCATAAATAAGGGTACATAGGATGGCAGCTCTAGCATGAGAGGTGAGACTGTGATTGAAAGACTGAAAGCAGGGATAGATCTAAAGCAGCTTTTGTCTCTGAATTTCCAGTGGTGCAGTTGCAGCAACAAAATTACAACCCACATATTTGCCCTGAAATATTGTTTTAGAATGATATTTTTGCTCATGGAAGCCTCTGTGATATGAATTTCTCTTCTATAACAAGACATGCACTCCCCATGAGTCTCCTTTTAGCATGACTGTTGGCTTTTCAGAAATCAAAGGTGAGGGATTTACACTTCTTGTTGCTATCACAACACTGAAATTCATGATGAGCAACAGTGGGGAGCAGAGTAGCATGTAGTGGGATTCAGGGGCATGAACATCACCCCATATCTGTTTTGTTCTCTTATGTTCTTATATAGCACTGAGCTGGCTGTTACACTATATTGGCCAGGACAAAATAATGTTCTGCCCTATTTAGGGTTACAGAACAAAATTTGTACCAGAGCTGATTCATATATTGTTCCCCTAAGAGGGACCAGAGATTGAAAAAGTTATTATATTAGACTACAGTCTCTATCACACAACATAACTATAGCACTACCCAGTTTGTTGGGGGCAGTTAGCTTACACATTGTAAACCATTTAGGGTGTGCTTCAGTGTACATATAGAAATGTACACTTAAGCACATATAGAAATTTACTTGCTATTGCTATAATTATAGCACTCTACAGCACCTTAACTGCTCACTCATTTATTGAATTTATGTTTTGCCTTTCTCCCAAAATGGGATTCAAGGTGGCTTTCAATAATTTTTCAAAGGTCCCGCTAAGTCCTGAGATTGTTAGTTCTGATAGATATTTGGATTTCTCTACCAAGTAGTTCTTGTGCTCCGTCAAACTACAAATCCCAGGATTCTGTAGAATGTAGCCATGTAGTTAAAGTAGTATCATTGTGCTCTAATGAAAAGTGAAAAATCATTATACCTTCCAGAACCAGCCCATCCTAGCCCATGCTGGCTGGGGAATTTTTGAGAGCTATAGTACCAAATGATAATTTCCAAGCTGAGACAAATGTGCCCCAGGCTTTTTTCCCCTCAGCAACCACAGCTGTTTTGCTGTTGATACAAAGCTCCAGAAATGAGTCAAGATATTAATTTTTTAACAGCTTGGGAAATAAAGACAGATCATCAACCAGATCAGGGAACATATATAATCCAAACCTAGCCTTGTATAAACAGTAACTAAATAAAGGGCCCACTTTTTATTTTACAAGAACCTTATTTGAACTTTGTCGGAAGATGAAACAGACTGTACCTCTTTGCATTCTTTTTGGCCCCACTGTGTGCTTCCCTCTCCTTCTACCACACATGTCAGTGCAGAGATACATATCTGCCAATGTCATGAATCCAGAGAAGTGAGCTCTAAACCTCATACATTTATGCAACAATAAGTTTGTGCATTTGTATGAGTGTGCATGGCACATGCAGATGCCCGTGTGTGCATTATATCCTCCTATATTTCACAGATGAAAACTGGGACCGTGCAACGTGACAAGTGTCTAAGAGGTTGAAAGTTAATGAGGAAGAACAGACCAGTTAAGAGAGGCTCCAGTGGTTTGTTTTTGCCTGAGCCTCCTGGGAAGCATAAGATTCTCTCCCCACCCTCCCCACTGAACTGAATGCAAACTACTTTTGCACTTTGAACTCATTTTGTACCAATTGACATAAGGAGGAGGAGAGAGAAACTCGAATATTTTAAAAGCAGCTGAAAAAGTAGGACAGCACAGGAATAATTGGGACTGTCCCTGCCAAACTGAGATAATTGAAGTGTATGATGTGTGCGAGAGAGAGAGAGAGAGGGATGGAGGGAGGAAAGGAGACAGCTGCTTCATCCTGAGTCAGATCATTGGTCTATGAAGATCAGAATAGTCAACTCAGGTCCAAAACACACTGCAGAAAAAATCTAGTTTGGGACCACTTTAAATGTCCTGGCTCAGTGCTGTGGAATTCTGGGAACTGTATCTTTGTGAGACATTTATTTTTCTCTCTCATAGAGAATTGGCGCCACAATAGACTACAATTCCCAGAATTCTTTAGCACTGGATCAGGGCAGTTAAAGTGATCTCAAGATGGATAATTTCTGCTATGTGTTTTGGACCTCAACATGCCAACAGCTCTTCAATGTTTCAGGCAAAATTCTTTCCTAGTCCTACCTGGAGATCCCTAGGGCTTGTTGGTAGCCTCCTATCCAGATATTTACCAGGCCCAGACCTGTTTAGTTTCTGCAATCAGACAAAATTAGTTAGGTTCAGGGAAGTATGGTAAATGTTAAAATGTTCACAGCACCCACTAGCATGACATAATAATAATAATAATAATAATAATAATAATAATAATAATAATAATAATAATA